>NW_027212329.1:0-32572 GCF_036971445.1 Narcine bancroftii | reverse complement strand
TCAGTGTGTGCAAAAATCTTATGTTGTACAATTTTTTTTCCTGTGACGAAAGTGTGTGTGCACTGAATGCTTGTGTAAGTGTAAACTTGAAATTGTTTCAAGATATTTTGGCACAGCCTAGTTCACATGGCTAATAAAAGTGTATTGCATGTTTTAATACAAGTATGATTTTGTATTTTACAAAGTAACATACTGTATTTAGTTAACATAGAAACATAGAAGATAGGAGCAGGAGTAGCTCGGCCATTCAACAAGATCATGGCTGATCTTAAAGTTCAGTACCCCGTCCCCGCCTTCTCTCCTTAACCTTTAATACCCTTATACTGAAGAAATATATCTAATTCCCTCTTAAATATATTTAATGAACCTGCCTCTACTGCCCTCTGTGGCAATGAATTCCACAGATTCACCACCCTCTGGGTATAGAAATTCCTCTTCATCTCAGTCCTAAATGGTTTGCCTATTATCCCAAACCATGGCCCCGGGTTCTGGATTTTCCCATCATTGGAAACACCCCATCTGCATCCATTCTGTCCAGTCCTGCCAGAATTTTATATGTAGTCCTGCCAGAATTTTATATTTGACATAAAACTACACAGAATAACAACAGAAGTCTCTCAATTATTTTTTCTCTCTCGTGACTTTGGTACTTACCCATTCTTTGTAAACTCTGGCATATCCAAATGACATTCACCTAAATAGTTTCTCAGCTTCTTTTTTGAGTTGATTCATTAGGCTAAAATCACATTCACAATCCACACTAGACGCAAGGAAAGTTCCCCCAATGTCCATCAACTTTGCAAGTTCGCAAAACTGCTAATTTTGAAGTACGAATGCCACCATTTGAGCATAGTTTGAAATCTGTTAGGATTTAATTTTTTCTTGAACGGAAAATTTGAAATCATTAAACTATTACGGTATTTTCATCAGAAAATCATGATAGTTGGGGGAGCGTGGCAAGATGGCGTAGGGAGCGGACGTGCATTCCCGGTCTCCCCCAGGCAGTTATATAAATACCCGTTTTAAGAATATTTCTTTTCTGTTAAAAGTCTTTGTTTTGTTTATCAATTGTTTTTAGTTTAAAATGGCAACAAAGATTAAGGAAAATAGAGTTCAAATACAGAACAAAACTACACTCTCCGACTTTGGAAGAAACTCGGCCTACTTGCCCAGACAGAACCACGGAGTCAAGGCTGGAATCTTCTTAAGAACGAAGCTCATTAATTGGACTGTCGGATAAGCTGGCCTTGGACACCCCTCTGAAATATGGTGATGAATATTGATTTGAAATGTTTTATGAAGATAAATTGCAGTAATTGGCATTGGTTGCCCGTGAGTTTTAAAAATCCAGATAACATTAAAGTTTATTAGTGATTTTTTTTGGATGGAATATCGGAAGGATGAATTTATTATCTATAAATACAGAACAAAATTACATTCTTTGACTTTGGAAGAAATTTGACCTATTTGCCCAGACAGAGCCGGAGTTGGTGCTGGAATTTTCTCAAGAACAGAACTTATTAAAGTTGATTTCGGACTCCTTTTTGAAAGATGGCGACGAATGTTGATTTGAAATATTTGAAATATTTTCTGAAGATAAACATATATATGGAACTCCTTGACCTGCAATAAGGTTTAACAGTGATTTTTTTTTGGATGGAATATTGGAAGAGTGAATTTATTATCTGTGAGTATGCATACATTGCAAATAGATTTTAATAGTTTTGAAAAGGTTTTTTTTAAACTAAACAACAAGATCATTTTAATATTGAGAAAATTGGAAAAAACAGAAACTTTATTATTAAATTTGGAAATTCAGTAGAAAGAAACTATGAACAAGATTGATGATTTATAAAATTAAAGTCGAAGGAGCAATGTCCAAGAAGAGTTAAAAATTTTGAATAAGTTTTTCTTGAAAATAAACAATAATTTCAACTTAACATTGAGAAGATTGACAAAGTGGAAAATTTGGTATTAAATTGGGAAACACAGAAGAAAGAACTTATGAATAACATTGATGCTTTAGAAGATCAAGACCGAAGGAATTATGTTCAAGAAAATTTTAAAAGATTTGAAAAAAACTTTTTTTTGAAAGTAAGCTACAAATTCAACTTGAGACTGAGAAGAATGGAAGATTCGGTGTTGAACTGGGATGTTCAGAGGTGTTTTAATTCAGTGGATGAAATTCAGGAAGCCTTGAAAAAAAAATTTAAAAAAAACTTTTATTGATTGTAAACAATGTTTAACTCAGTGTTGGGAGGGTGGAAAGGGTGCAAAATTTAATATCAAGTTTGGATTTTCAAAAAAAAAGAGTTTATCAATAAGATTGGTTAAATTGATGGACCGGGGTTTTATGGATATAAGAAATGATGATTTTTCGGTTTATACGTGTATTTTGTCTGCTTGGGGGGGGGGGGGGTGGTACTTCTGCTCCCGAAAGTCATAGGCCACTTGTGGTTTATACCACACCATTTGGGTTTTTGGGAATTAACCACCACAAGGTGGTTTCCTAAGGGGTTAGGGGAGGTGGGGGGGGGGGGGTGAAAATTTGAAAATTATTTAGTATCTATTATGTAATATTATACTAAGTCAATTTGAAATGAATGTATGGAGATACTATAAATAAATTTCGGAAAAAAAAAAAAAATCATGATAGTTTAGACATAAAGCATTAACTTTTTTATCGCCAAACGTGAAATCATAATCTGCAAATACGGAGAAATCAAAAGCTGACTATTCTGGTAACTCATCTTCAAGAAACCTTCTAAATGAACACAAAGATCATTTATAAAAGTCGACAGCAAAATTGTATCTACTGTGATGTTTTGTACTGTTATGTTGTTGGCTTCGCAGAACTTTAACTTTGTCACTCCACAAAACATTTTCTCCCTCGCGCA
Source organism: Narcine bancroftii (assembly GCF_036971445.1). Lineage (NCBI taxonomy): Eukaryota > Metazoa > Chordata > Chondrichthyes > Torpediniformes > Narcinidae > Narcine > Narcine bancroftii. The sequence goes on along the minus strand of NW_027212329.1, from coordinate 29,675 downwards.
ATGTCAGGCCACTCTTGCAGAATCTTGCACAGTGCATCCTTTCTCCAAAGACACCACTTAAAACCTGTCTGGCTACTTTGTATGTGATGTTTATCTATTTCTTATGACAGTATGCAGCCACAAGGTCATTTGACTTATCCTCTTCAAAGTATGTTATGTGTGCCTCATAATTTTTTTTATTATTGCCTGCAATGCAAAGTGTCGAGATAACCTGATTTCATCAAGTCGTCTGAAAGCAAAAGGTTCATTTTCAGAGGTGTCTACAATTTCTTTAAATTTGCATCTTTAAACTGTAGATCAAGAAAACACTTTCGTTTTCATCAAAGTTTCAAAGCTTGACTTCTTTCCATGCATCACAAATCCCCAGATCTTCATGGTGGACTGAGTTATTAATACAGTGTTACTGGTGTGGAATGTCCTGTTTCAGTCTTGCTGCAACACCATTAACTCTCCCCAGTATTATTAACGCTTCATCATATGTAAACATCAAGTTTCTTCTCTTCATAAAACTGCTTGATCGCTGAAACAATAGAAGCAGCGCACACTTGCAGTCGAACTATTCTGCCAAAAATTATTTTATACACAATACAATCTTTAGATCTGAATTTGAAGTACAGAATGAGACATTTGTTGCAGAGATGTCTGTCGCTTCAGCAACTGTTGATGTATGAAAATCTGCTAATACTATTTTCTTCAAACATGTCTTTCTGAACAATATCATTGATAGTCTCCAGAAATGTGAACACATAATTTTTACTTCGCCAACTGCCTGGGAGTTGGACATACTTTTCCATATGTTCATTAATGTGTTGAACTAAATGTAAAGAGTTATTCAGTTTAACAAATAACAACAAGCTGTTGATAAGAACTTTGATATCCTCTGGGTTTGATCAATTTTGCTCTCACTCACCTGAACTCTCACATAACATACATAGCACTCCTGTAATGGGTAATGACGGGTTTTGTTGCCTCAGATGTGCAAATGTTATATTTGAAAAACTAACTAACTCGTTAACAGAAACAGCATGATGCACCCGGGAGCCTTTCCCACAGCACCATGATTTACCTGGTTTGTCGGGAATCCACCATTTTAAGGGGGGGGGGGTCCCGCCTCAAGTGGTGATGACACAAATGACGTATTACATACTCGCAGGGCAGTGAAGTCATACCAGCTATAAAGCACATATGCGCTCAATGTATAAAAGACCATGGGAAAAACATTACTTTTTCTTTACAAAAAATACAAATGAAACAACCCCTCCCCCCACTCCTTTTCACAACATAAATCCACACACCATCAGGGCTCACATTTATGTTGATCATCAAAAATTCTATAGCAGTATTTATTATCCTTTTTATTCTTGTTTTTTTTTAAATATTTTATTTAAGAATTTTAAAACCTTATCTACAATTATTAAATGAATAACATGAAAAAATAATACAAATGTGGTATACATATAGAGTTCCCTTATCCCTCCCTCCCTACCCCCCCACCTACCCAACCTTAACATTAAAAAAAGAAAAAAGCAAAAGATAAGAATGCCAAAAAAATCATTTCACATAATACTGGAGCTAAGGGTTACCACTGTATTTTTAATTACATTTATAAGTCAGGTAGTCAGTGACTAAACCAGCTCCCCACCAGGCTTGCCTGGTGCAGAGGGTGGCTAGACACCCTGCAGGATGAAAAACAAGATCTATTAAAGCGTGGATGAAGCCTCTTGTTGAGTCAATGGCCATCTAGCAAACACATGCAGTGAAGTGTGGAAAGTGCATCCCTTCCATCGAAACTTGGTCTGGCCATTCACTGCAACAGAACTTCCCCCAGCCATCTTGGACCTCACCATACCACTGGATCCAAAAGGGGATGTTGAGAGGGAAAACCCCCTACTCACCTAAATCCATTCATGCACACCTTGTTCCTTTCTGAGGAGTGGGGTATCCTCATATCAAACCCCACAAACTGACTAAAACAACCATCATCATCCTATAGGATGGTTATAATTACAATTGGGCCCCTATATGGTCCAAATATGGCTGCAATATCTTAATTAATAAGTCACATTTGTTTTAAGTTGTATATAATTTTTTTCCATAGGTATGCAACTGTTCAACTCAGCAGTCCATTGTGCTATAAGTAGATGGGAGTCAGATTTTGAAGTAATTGCAATACATTTCTTAGCCACTGCTAAGGCTGTTATAATAAATGAAATTTGGAATTTAGTTAGTTTTCACTTATTTCAATGAAGTTACCCAAAAGATAAAGCTCTGGGTCGTCTGTGAAGGCCACTCCTGTTATCCTTGTTAATATTTCAGTAATATCCTGCCAGAAAGGTCTCACCTTCACACACGACCATGTAGCATGTACAAACATCCTATTTATTCCACACCTAAAACACATCTCCGATATTTCAAATTTTGATTTATGCAACTTCTGTGGTGTGAGACATAATTGGTGTAGAAAATTATACTGAGCTAATCCGTATCTTGTATTTATAATTCTTTTTTTTCTTTGGCTTGGCTTCGCGGACGAAGATTTATGGAGGGGGTAAAAAGTCCACGTCAGCTGCAGGCTCGTTTGTGGCTGACCAGTCCGATGCGGGACAGGCAGACACGATTGCAGCGGTTGCAAGGGAAAATTGGTTGGTTGGGGTTGGGTGTTGGGTTTTTCCTCCTTTGCCTTTTGTCAGTGAGGTGGGCTCTGCGGTCTTCTTCAAAGGAGGCTGCTGCCCACCAAACTGTGAGGCGCCAAGATGCACGGTTTGAGGCGTTATCAGCCCACTGGCGGTGGTCAATGTGGCAGGCACCAAGAGATTTCTTTAGGCAGTCCTTGTACCTTTTCTTTGGTGCACCTCTGTCACGGTGGCCAGTGGAGAGCTCGCCATATAATACGATCTTGGGAAGGCGATGGTCCTCCATTCTGGAGACGTGACCCATCCAGCGCAGCTGGATCTTCAGCAGCGTGGACTCGATGCTGTCGACCTCTGCCATCTCGAGTACCTCGACGTTAGGGGTGTGAGCGCTCCAATGGATGTTGAGGATGGAGCGGAGACAACGCTGGTGGAAGCGTTCTAGGAGCCGTAGGTGGTGCCGGTAGAGGACCCATGATTCGGAGCCGAACAGGAGTGTGGGTATGACAACGGCTCTGTATACGCTTATCTTTGTGAGGTTTTTCAGTTGGTTGTTTTTCCAGACTCTTTTGTGTAGTCTTCCAAAGGCGCTATTTGCCTTGGCGAGTCTGTTGTCTATCTCATTGTCGATCCTTGCATCTGATGAAATGGTGCAGCCGAGATAGGTAAACTGGTTGACCGTTTTGAGTTTTGTGTGCCCGATGGAGATGTGGGGGGGCTGGTAGTCATGGTGGGGAGCTGGCTGATGGAGGACCTCAGTTTTCTTCAGGCTGACTTCCAGGCCAAACATTTTGGCAGTTTCCGCAAAGCAGGACGTCAAGCGCTGAAGAGCTGGCTCTGAATGGGCAACTAAAGCGGCATCATCTGCAAAGAGTAGTTCACGGACAAGTTTCTCTTGTGTCTTGGTGTGAGCTTGCAGGCGCCTCAGATTGAAGAGACTGCCATCCGTGCGGTACCGGATGTAAACAGCGTCTTCATTGTTGGGGTCTTTCATGCTATCCAAACACCAGACAGACCAGCATCTTTCCATTATTTCAACACCTCAATCCAACTCCCATCTCTCTCTCTCTCTCAATCTCTGTAAAACCTGGCTTTACACTTTCATTCTGGAGAAGATAATACATCCTAGTTATAAATTTAGGTGTATTCCCTAGCCAAATTGTTCATTCCATATCACTAGTTTGAAGTTGGGCCAAACTTGGCCCCCATTTTTTCTTTTAGGAACGATCTTAGCTGGAGAAAACAAAAGAAAGTCCCATTAGCTACTCCGAATTTATTTCTCAATTGTTCAAAAGACATGAGATTCCTCCAAAAAAACAATCCTTAATATATCTTTATCATACTATGAATTCAATATTTTATTACCCAGATTCAAAGGCAACAATATATAATGGTGTTGTTAATGATATACCTACTTTTTTTTTTCCAATACACTCATTTATTTCTTGCCATATTCTAATCATATGTATTAATATAGGGTTACCCATCTTTTTTACCATTAACAAAATTCCATTTATAAATAAAGTCCTGCACTGTTTCTTTTTCTAATGAATCCAGTCCCATTCGGACCCAAGAAGGGGGATTGTCTTCTTCAAAAAGAATGATAAAAATCTTTCTTGTGCTGATAAATAGTATTTCTTAAAGTCCAGAAGTCTAAATCCTTCCAATTTATAGTCCATGTTAGCTTTTCCAATGAAATTCTTGGAACTTTGTTATTCTATAAGTATTGCTTTATGTAATTATTCATTAATTTAAAGAATTTTTTTTAGGTCATGCAATAGGCAACAATTGAAAAATATACTGTAATCCTGACATCACATTCATTTTAATACAATTTACCTTTCCCACTAGGGTAATTGGGAATCCTTTCCATTTCTGTAAATCTTTATTTTTTTTCTAAAAGATAAGTATAATTATATTTATATAAATTCTGTAAATTATTATCTGTTATTATTCCTAAATATATGATTCCATCTATCTTCCAATGAAATCTACTTCCTTTTTGATATCTTTCATAATCCAAATTTTTCAACGGCATTATCTCACTCTTGTCCATATTTATTTTATAACCTGATATTTTTCAATATTTTTCTAATATCTTTTGTAATTTTATCAAGGTTTCAGCCGGGTCAGACGTATATAATAACACACCATCAACAAATAAGCTAATTTTATGTTCTTCATGTCCAACTTTGAAGCCCTGGATGTCTGGATTTCTCCTTATAATCACCACCAATGGTTCAATTGCTATGATAAAAAGAGCAGGAGACAGAGGACACCTGTCTACTCAAGGGAAAAACTGATGACATCTGATTGTTCATTATAATTTTGTCTTATGGTTTATGATAAAGAGCTCTTATCCAAATTATAAAATTTTTGCCTATACCAATTTTTTTAAATAAGAAAAACCATTCTAATCAATCAAATGCTTTTTCTGCATCTAGGAAGATGGTTATACTTGGATTCAACTTTGATTTTGCCATATTTGTATTATGTTAAATAGTCTACTTGGACTATTTGAAACATGACTTCCTTTAGCAAATCCCACCTGATGTATATGTATTAATTTTGGTAGATACTGTCCCAGTCTATGAGCTAATGCCTTTGCCAATATTTTATAATCAGCATGGGGGAGTGATATAGGTCTATATGATGAAGTTTTTAATGGGTCTCTACCTTTCTTCAATCGCACTGTAATTATAGCAGTTGAGAAAGATTCTGGGAGGGTCTGGGTCTCCACCATCCGGTCCAATACATCCATCATAAGAGGTATCAATAAATCTTTAAATTGTCTGTAGAACTTGGGAGGAAATACATCCTCCCTCAGTGATTTGTTAGCTTGTAAAGTACCAAAGGCTTTCTTGACTTCTTCTCTTGTGAAAGAGGCACCTAAATCTTTTTGCTCTCTATCTTCTAATTTTGGAAGTTCAACATTTGTTAAAAATTTGTCCATCTCATTTTCATCTCCTAATAATTCTGATTTATATATCTTCATATAATATTGTCTAAAATTATCATTTATTTCTTTTTGATTATATGATATAATATCAGCCTGTTTTTATTTCATTTTTCATTGTAGATGACTCCTCTGCCTTTAACTGCCATGATAACATTTTATGCGCCTGTTCTCCTAATTCATAATATTTTGGTTTGGTTTTTATTTTTTTTTCCATTCTATGTTTGTAATGTGTTATATTTCAATTTTTAATTCTCTAAGTCTATAATTTTCATGTGACACTGTTCTCCGATATTCTTTTTCCAATTTTGTTATCACTTTCTCTGGACCATCCAACTCTGTAACATATTCTCTCTTAAGATTTTTTGTATAAGAAATAATTTGTCATCTTAGATAAGCTTAGAAGAAAGGTTAGTTTCATGGAATGGTTCTGTCTCTTCCTTTTCAACACTGTGGCATTGAGACGCCATCCATACACACTCACTTGTTTTGCCATTATTGCAATAGTTGATGGTGAATGATCTGATAAAAGTCTTGCCAAATATTCTGTTTTTACCACTCTATTTTTGAACTGTGCAGACATTAAAAACAAATCAATCCTTGTAAATGAATCATGTACTCTTTAGTAGAACAAATAGTCTGCTCTATATATCTATATATCAGCTTTATGTAGGGAGAGCATGACATTGGTGATCAATGTCAGACCTTATAGCTGCCTCTGTATATCAATCAAATTTAAATCCTTCATAAATGATAGTGTCGTTTTTGCAGCTTTTGCTTGTTACTGTTCAGGCTGATTTATCCAGTATTGGATCTAGACAGAAATTGAAGTCTCCTCTGACTAGTATATTTAGTCTTCCCTCTGCTGTTTTTAAAAAGATATCCTTCATAAAGGCTTCATCATCATAATTTGGTGCATAGATGTTCATAAATGTCCAAAATTCTGCAAGAATTTTATAAGGTGCCATTGCAAATCTTCTGGCTTGGTCAGCTAGTATCTCTTCTATTATTATTGGTATACTTTTGTTAATTAAAATCGGTATTCCTCTTGCTTTTAAGCCAAATGTAGATAATATTACTTATAATTTACGATGTTCCAATTTGATAAGATGCGTTTCTTATGGAAAGACTATATCTGGCTTTAATTTTTTTTTAGGTGTGCCAAGACTTGCCTTGCTTATCCCATTAACATTAAGACTAATAAATTTTAATATTCTATCCATATTGACTTTTTAAAATAAAAATTGTTTAATAATAAAACTTTTGATTGTTTAAATAATAATGATCTTTCCTCTTTAAAAAACACATACAATGTCCCTGACCTAACAATAAAGTAAACAGGAAACCCCTCGAAAAAAAACCCACGGAATCTCTCAAGAAAGAACTCCTCCCTTTACCACCATCATTTTTAGATACTCCTTTCTGAGTGCCATTTTCCCTCCTTATAATGGAGTCTCCACCTTGCAACTACTTTTCCCCAGTTTCTCTCTTTTCTGAGCTCTCCGTGAACATTTCAATAAAATTTACTTTTCAACAATAAATACAAGACATATTTTTTTAAAAACTGTCTTGTATTTATTGTTGAAAAGTAAATTTTATTGAAATGTTCACGGAGAGCTTAGTCCCATTGTAAACTTAGTCCCATTGTAAACATTCTTCAATCTTCCTCTTTGACATCCTTAGCCTTTTCATAAACATTGCAGGAAGTCTTCCAACTCCATCTTAGTTTTGAAAAATCGTCCATTTCCTTCTACTACTTCAACCCTCAGAGTCGCTGGGTATGTCATCGAAAATTACAAGTTTTTTGAATACAGTTGTCTTCTTAAGTCATCAAACCCCTTCCTTTGTTTAATCAAAGTAGGACTAAAATCTTAGAAAAATAGCACCTTTTCATGGTCAATATCAGGCAAGCCATTATTTTTCTTAGAGTATTCATATGCTCGTGCACAGTTTTGTAAGTCATACGCGCTCATTTGGGGAAAAAGTGAGATTGTGCCCTTAGTTAATTTGGATTATAAGAGATATAAACAAGGGAGTCTGCCATTTATTGAGTAGTATAAAATACCTTGGGATAACGATGGATAGTGACCTGGGAAAGTTGTATAAACTAAATTCATCCTCTATCCTTGCAAAAATTGAAGACAATTTAAATAGATGGAGAAGCCTGATGGGCAGGGTGAACTGCATCAAAATGAAGGTGTTGCCAAGGTTGCAGTATCCTTTTCAGATCATTCCTATTTACCTGCCACGGAAATTTTTAAAGACAATGAATATGGAACTTTTCTTTGGAATGGCAAAGTCTACAGGATGGACAAATTCTCATGGGATTATGCATGGGGCGGGGGGGCTAAAATTACCAGATTTTAAGCAGCCCAGTCAAGGTTCCTTGCATCTTTATTTGAAGGTGACCCGGCAAAATGGATTAACATAGGACTACATAAATGGGGAAGAAAGTGACAAAGGATTTCATCTGTAAGACAAATACCAAATTAATAGGTAAAAGAATGGATAACCCCATTCTAAAACATCTTATAAGAATCTGGAAGGAAATTAATGATTGTATTGGTAAAGTTATCGTAATACCATCAAAAACACCCTTGATATTGCAATGAGTTGATGCCTATGAGCTTAGGCAACAAAATTTTGGATATTTGGCATCGAAAGAGGATCCGAAATATCGAGGACTGCAATAAAAATAAACAGCTTATGTCCTTTGAACATCTGAAGGATAAATACGATTTGCCTAATGGAACCTTTCACTATTTTCTCCAGTTAAGATCCTTCTTGAGGGAAAAATGGGCCCTACAATGACCCCACCTGTAGAGAACGAGGTGGAAGGGTTACTTCGACTGGGAGGCCCTCCCAAATTTATATCTAGAATATACGTCGTGCTTCAAAACGAGAGCCCAAAACTGGGCCTGCAAAGATCTAGAGAGAACTTGGGAATTACGATTGATGGAGAGTGGTCAGCTTTATGTAGGGAGAGCATGACATTGGTGATCAATGCCAGACCTTAGATTGGTACAATACAATTTCTGACACAATTATACTTCATTACCACAAAAATTGCATAAAACAAAACCAAGGATGTAGGAAAAGTGCTTGAGGTGTGGGTTAGAAATTGGTACTTTTATACATTCCACATGGACCTGCACAAAGGTGAGACACTTTTGGCTTGAATGATCTAATATATTAACTAGGATTATGGGGGCAGACTTCCTGCTGGACCTGGAGTTGTATTTATTGGGAAACCTTGAGGACGTGTGCAGAAAATTAACAAAATTTCAAATTAAATTTGTAGATATTGCCCTGTCAGTAGCAAAAAAATGTATTGCGATCACCTAGAAGTCCAGCTCCCCCTACTCATCACTTGATGATCTACAGGGGTGCACAACTATGTGCCCATGAGAAAATAACATATAATTTAAGAAATAAATATGATACATTTGCCAAAATATGGCAACTTTACCTTCCGTGCCCAGTTATAAGAATAACACACAGCTTTAAAAAGCTAATAAAATATGCAGAGAAAACACCAGTGTAGCACCTCAAAGAATGAAAATAGATCAGAGAAACTGACTGTACACAGAGTCTTTTCTTTTTCCTTTTACCTATTTCTTTTGTTTTGATTCTGTTTTAATTAATTTTAATATTTGGAGGGAGGAAATTTGCAATCTTGTGATGATTTAAAGCACAAGTATGTGCCAACAGCCCTACCAGACACCCTCTGACAGCCATGCCGACTCGTTATATTTCACACTGCAGCTAGCCATGCTGTAACATTTTATTTGTATTTTTGAATGTGAATTGTACTAAAATAATGTGTAAATATGTTGAAAATGATTGTGTTTTCAAACATGACTGAGTTTATTTTGAAAAATGGAAAAATAAACTTTAAAAAAAAATGCGCTCAATGTATAAAAGACTGTGGGAAAATCTTCCGCTGTGGGCTTCAGACTATTCAAACTTAGGACAAACCCACAGATCAGCTTGTCATTATTCCCTAAACAATAGAGTATAACAACTATTTACATAGCATTACATTGTATTAAGTATTAAAAGTAATCTTGTGATGATTTAAGGCACAAGTACGTGCCAACAGCCTGGCCAGACACCCTCTGACAGCCATGCCGACTCCAGTTATATTTCACACTGCAGCTAGTCATGCTGTGACAGATTATGTTATATTTTATATTGCATATAGATATGTTTTAAAGGAGATAAATTGTGGGGTTTTTTTAGTGTAGGTCACAAACAAACACTTTGATGAATGCCTGTAGAGACATTACAAGTAGGTATTAATTGGACATGCTGTAGAGTAATGGATTATTGTTTTGGAAAGCAACAGATGAAAGGACTCGAAAGATTGAGTCAGGTGTCGCAGTCTATTTGAATGCAGTTTGCTGTTCTGAAAGGGTCATGTGGTTTTCTCTGAGAAAGAGATAGAGAGAATTCAGTTCTACAGTTCAGCAGCAGCAGCTGGGACTGGAACAGGACAAGCTGGCAAGCTTGTGGAAAAAGCCCATTTTGAAGATGGGTTGTGAGTTCTGACTTCAGCCTATTCAAAGCCCTTGTGGTCCACACAAGAGGAGATGGCTGGCTGTGTGGTGTTTCACCTGAGATAAGGGAAACAGAAAGGAAACTCTGGGGTGACCTGAAAGAAAGAGGTTATCATCTGGAAAACCCTGACGGGGCAAGTTTCTTCGGCAAGACACTGAAGTGGCTGATCGGAAGGAATCAGCTTGTGTCCAACAAACAACAGATCTCTCTCTGTAAACTGACAAGAACCTTCCTGAGTGGTAACCATTTATCTTTCAAGCACCAAAGCCTGGCGAAGATTCATAAATGTTAAATTCTGTACACAATATAAGAATTGTCTGATACTGGTGAACTTGGAGGAGTGAGAAGAGATTGGACTGTGAATCAAAGAACTTTTCTGAACTTATACACACACTACATACACGTGCACTTAAAATTAGAAGGGGGTTAAGTAATATTAATAAGTTAAGAGTTTAAGAGAGGGTAGGATATGATAGGTGGAGGGGGGAGGATTGCAGGAAGGGGGAGGAGGAGTCTAGGCTTGGTGGAGAAGCCCCTTTCACACTTGCATCCCAGTAAATCAGCCATTCAGTGTCCCGGGATAGGAGTGGGGGTTTGGCCTTTTCACACTAGACCACATCTCTTTTCTTTTCTTTTCTTTCTTTGGCTTGGCTTCGCGGACGAAGATTTATGGAGGGGGTAAAAAAGTCCACGTCAGCTGCAGGCTCGTTTGTGGCTGACCAGTCCGATGCGGGACAGGCAGACACGATTGCAGCGGTTGCAAGGGAAAATTGGTTGGTTGGGGTTGGGTGTTGGGTTTTTCCTCCTTTGCCTTTTGTCAGTGAGGTGGGCTCTGCGGTCTTCTTCAAAGGAGGCTGCTGCCCGCCAAACTGTGAGGCGCCAAGATGCACGGTTTGAGGCGTTATCAGCCCACTGGCGGTGGTCAATGTGGCAGGCACCAAGAGATTTCTTTAGGCAGTCCTTGTACCTTTTCTTTGGTGCACCTCTGTCACGGTGGCCAGTGGAGAGCTCGCCATATAATACGATCTTGGGAAGGCGATGGTCCTCCATTCTGGAGACGTGACCCATCCAGCGCAGCTGGATCTTCAGCAGCGTGGACTCGATGCTGTCGACCTCTGCCATCTCGAGTACCTCGACGTTAGGGGTGTGAGCGCTCCAATGGATGTTGAGGATGGAGCGGAGACAACGCTGGTGGAAGCGTTCTAGGAGCCGTAGGTGGTGCCGGTAGAGGACCCATGATTCGGAGCCGAACAGGAGTGTGGGTATGACAACGGCTCTGTATACGCTTATCTTTGTGAGGTTTTTCAGTTGGTTGTTTTTCCAGACTCTTTTGTGTAGTCTTCCAAAGGCGCTATTTGCCTTGGCGAGTCTGTTGTCTATCTCATTGTCGATCCTTGCATCTGATGAAATGGTGCAGCCGAGATAGGTAAACTGGTTGACCGTTTTGAATTTTGTGTGCCCGATGGAGATGTGGGGGGGCTGGTAGTCATGGTGGGGAGCTGGCTGATGGAGGACCTCAGTTTTCTTCAGGCTGACTTCCAGGCCAAACATTTTGGCAGTTTCCGCAAAGCAGGACGTCAAGCGCTGAAGAGCTGGCTCTGAATGGGCAACTAAAGCGGCATCATCTGCAAAGAGTAGTTCACGGACAAGTTTCTCTTGTGTCTTGGTGTGAGCTTGCAGGCGCCTCAGATTGAAGAGACTGCCATCCGTGCGGTACCGGATGTAAACAGCGTCTTCATTGTTGGGGTCTTTCATGGCTTGGTTCAGCATCATGCTGAAGAAGATTGAAAAGAGGGTTGGTGCGAGAACACAGCCTTGCTTCACGCCATTGTTAATGGAGAAGGGTTCAGAGAGCTCATTGCTGTATCTGACCCGACCTTGTTGGTTTTCGTGCAGTTGGATAATCATGTTGAGGAACTTTGGGGGATATTTGCCAAAGCCCTTTCCTGCTCACCGTGAGACCACATCTAACTGGGACACGAAATGCTTTCACACTTGCAAGGGTTATCCCTGGCGTTTGGTCTGTTCTCCCTTTAATAGGAAGTGCCTGCAATGCAATTGCCAGTTTCGCACTTGCCTGATCTCAACGCCGGCATTTGCAGACACCAGGGATTGTACTAGGGGAAGAGGCCGGCAATCCCTGGCGTGAGATGTCATCTTCTGACCCTGGCGTTGAGCAGATTTTGCTTTCACACTGGCCACTTTAAAGGCTGCTCGGTCGGTGTTCGCTTCCTGGGATCACTGGCCATTGTGAAAGGGGCTGGACAGGAAGTAGGAACTGGAATGACCAGTTAAGGGGCAGGAAGGCAAGCTGATTAGTGGAATGCAAGTTCATGCCCTGGGGTTGGAGGGGGCCCAGACGAAAAATGCGGATGGTCAGGGTGGGGTAGTGTAAAAGGCCACGGACAGACATGTGAGCTTGAGAGTGTGACTCAGAATTGAAATGGTTGGCTACGGCGAGGGCTCTCCTGTTCCCCCCACACCTTGATGAGACGTCGGTTCTGTAGCTTCACCCTCGCTGCAGAAAGTTTCTGCAGCATTTGAGTCAACAGAATCCTGTGTTTTACCTCCCTTCATTATAATAATCACACGTTTTGTTATGACAACAGATCATTTCATTTCACAGGAGGACTAACCATGAACTCGCACAGCCGGCAGGGACACACACACCCGCCACTGTCCCTTCAAAGCGGGTCACCGGGCTGGGGCTCAACAACAGTGGCGCTGATTGGTCAACTCCCCCACGCGGGAAATCCACGGCCAGTCCCCATTGGCGGGTTGGCCTTGACGTTGAAGGAGCAGGAGGCGCGAATCGCTGCGGAGTCGTTTGAGACGCGGTTGTTGCCGCCGCGGGACTATGGTGAGAGTGTGGCTTCCGGACACGGCGGGGTCGGGGCAGGGGGCACGGGGGCCCTTTGGTGCTCGATCCATGTTAGCTTTTTGCAAACTCCGCCCTATGAATCCACTCTAAAATGCTGTCGCCTACTTTACAAATAAAAAAACCCGTTTATTTGAGGCTGGGTCGCCTGCCGAAAGTGCACGGGCTGCGGGCCGACTTGCTCGATGTCCGCAATAACCCGTGAACTGTTCCTGCGGGCATTAGCGTTCAGTTTCTGGCTGGGCCCCCTACAAATCGGTGGGTGAGTCGCCGAATGAGGAATCAGGCCCACTGCCCCCTCTCCACCCTCCTCTCCACCCTCCCCTCCCTCCTCTCCTCTCCCCTCCCCTCTCTCCCCTCCCCTCCCCTCTCTCCCCTCCCCTCCCCTCTCTCCCCTCCCCTCCTCCCCTCTCTCCCCTCCCCTCCTCCCCTCTCTCTCCTCCCCTCTCTCCCCTCTCTCCCCTCTCTCCCCTCTCCCCTCCCCTCTCCCCCCTCCCCTCTCCCCCCTCCCCTCTCTCCCCTCCCCTCTCTCCCCTCCCTCTCTCCCCTCCCCTCTCTCCCTCCCCTCTCTCCCTCCCCTCCCTCCCCTCCCTCCCCTCCCCTCCCTCCCCTCCCTCCCCTCCCCTCCCTCCCCTCCCTCCCCTCCCCTCCCTCCCCTCCCTCCCCTCCCCTCCCTCCCCTCCCCTCCCTCCCCTCCCCTCCCCTCCCTCCCCTCCCCCCTCTCCCCTCCCCCCTCTCCCCTCCCCCTCTCCTCTCCCCCTCTCCCCTCCCCTCTCTCCCCTCCCCTCTCTCCCCTCCCCTCTCTCCCCTCCCCTCTCTCCCCTCCCCTCTCTCCCCTCCCCTCTCTCCCCTCCCCTCTCTCCCCTCCCCTCTCTCCCCCTCCCCTCTCTCCCCCTCCCCTCTCTCCCCCCTCCCCTCTCTCCCCCCTCCCCTCTCTCCCCCCTCCCCTCTCTCCCCCCTCCCCTCTCTCCCCCCTCCCCTCTCTCCCCCCTCCCCTCTCTCCCCCCTCCCCTCTCTCCCCCCTCCCCTCTCTCCCCCCTCCCCTCTCTCCCCCCTCCCCTCTCTCCCCCCTCCCCTCTCTCCCCCCTCCCCTCTCTCCCCCCTCCCCTCTCTCCCCCCTCCCCTCTCTCCCCCCTCCCCTCTCTCCCCCCTCCCCTCTCTCCCCCCTCCCCTCTCTCCCCCCTCCCCTCTCTCCCCCCTCCCCTCTCTCCCCCCTCCCCTCTCTCCCCCCTCCCCTCTCTCCCCCCTCCCCTCTCTCCCCCCTCCCCTCTCTCCCCCCTCCCCTCTCTCCCCCCTCCCCTCTCTCCCCCCTCCCCTCTCTCCCCCCTCCCCTCTCTCCACCCTCCCCTCTCTCCCCCCTCCCCTCTCTCCCCCCTCCCCTCTCTCCCCCCTCCCCTCTCTCCCCCCTCCCCTCTCTCCCCCCTCCCCTCTCTCCCCCCTCCCCTCTCTCCCCCCTCCCCTCTCTCCCCCCTCCCCTCTCTCCCCCCTCCCCTCTCTCCCCCCTCCCCTCTCTCCCCCCTCCCCTCTCTCCCCCCTCCCCTCTCTCCCCCTCCCCTCTCTCCCCCCTCCCCTCCTCCCTCTTACCCCATCCACCCTCAACATCAGGGTTTCCCAGACTGTCTTTCCACTCACATCCCACTTTAAGTAATCCCTATGCCTTCAGTGCTCTGTGATTAGTAAGGGATTGCTTTAGGTGGTGTCTGAGTGGGAAGAGAAGGTTGCAAATCACTGCTCTGGACCCATTTGTTACTGAACTATTTTGCTTGGGAAAAATTGCCCTTGTCCCACTTCCTTTGGAGTTGTGAAAACTGGTTTTCAAACTTTTTCTTTCCACCCACTTTTTATTTCTACCCTAAAGCAATCCCTTACTAACCACAGAGCACCTATGGCATAGGGATTGCTTAAAGTGGTATATGAGTGGAAAGGCTGAGAACCACTGCTCTGGACCCAATTGTGACTGAAATATTTTGCTTGAGAAAAATTGTCAGTGGCCATGAGGTACGCAGAGGGACCTGGGGGTTATGGTACAGAGTTCATTGAAGGTATGCTGGCCTACATAAATCATAGTATAGAGCAGGGGTGTCAAACTCAAATTCACGGAGGGCCAAAATTAAAAACTTGGACTAAGTCAAGGGCCGAACTAAATATTTATTGAAAATTTTCAAAAACACCTGCATGTTTTCTCTTTCAACATATGTAATGTTAAACTTTTTCTTATTAAAATAAATGTTTAATAATAGTTTTGGATAAACTTCAGAAGCATTAACAAATGAGAAATAAAATATTCAATAAATAATATTTTTCTATAGAGGATTTGTCAAATGTTGCTAGTGTGCTGTCGAATAGTAAAATCTGAGGGCTATTGAGAATGTGGGAGAATAACATGATTCCTGAAACAATCAAATGGGTGACTGATTGTGGGCATGAACTCTAGCAGGGTTATTTGCCATGCCCTTTTTCCATTGGTACAGATATCCTTTGGTTTACACACTTTTCAAGTTTTATGCCTAATGAGCTTGTATCCAGGTGCAGGACCATTTTTAACCAGGAATATATTTATCACTGTGACATGAAACTATTGGAAGATCGTTTTATCCTGAGATTAAAGTTCATAATACTTACTAAGGCCTGTGTGCGGGAGGGCGGGGTTTGCGGGCGATCGGGTTGGACAACGACAGTGCGGGGGCATCGGCTCTCGCTGCAGGACGGCATCTCGGCGGATCAGCGGCCCCGTCACCGTGAGCCGCGGGTCGGCCTGCGGCAGGGAGGGGGAGTGGGCAACGGTCCTGGCGAGGTCAGGCCCGAGGCCTCCGGTTCCGGGCGCTGGGAAGCGGCCTTGGCTCCCCCTGACACTGGCCAGGCCCCAAAACCAGAGTCCACGGTGAGACCCTGCAACGTTAACAGAGGAGGTGGGGGCGATTAGCGGGTGACACCAATGCATTCTGGGATTTGTTGTATTACTGTGCATGCGCTATACTGGCGCGGTGGCCAGTGGGCCACCTCTAATATATTTTTGAAATGATCTTGCGGGCCAAATATAATTATATCGCGGGCCAAATTTGGCCCGCGGGCCAGAGTTTGACATGTGTGGTATGGAGTATAGGAGCTGGGAAGTGATACTGCGGCTGTTTAATGCATTGGTGAGGCCAGGTTTGGAGTATTGTCTTCAGTTCTGGTCGCCAAATTATAGAAAGGATGTAGATAAGGTGTTGATGGTACAGAGAAGATTTACAAGGAAGTTGCCTGGATTACAGGGAGAGATTAAGGAGACTGGGACTTTATTCACTGGAATGTACATGGTTTGAGAGGGGATTTGATAGAGGTATTTAAAATTATGAGGGGAATAGATAGACTAGATGTAAATAGACTCCCCTGAGGGCAGGGAGGTTGGAACAAGAGGGGATAAGTTAAAGTTAAGGGGGCAAAACTTTAGGAGAAATGTTAGAGGATGCTTCTTCACTCAGAGAGTGGTGGCAGAATGGAATGATCTTCCAGAGGAGATAGTTGTGGCAGGGTCCCTTCTGTCGTTTAAGAGAAGGTTGGATGTGTACATGGATGTGAGGGGGTTGGAGGGTTATGAGGGGGGAGCTAGTGGAGTTGTTACAGTGAACCGGTGCGTACTCGAAGGGCCAAGATGGCCTGTTTCCGCGCTGTAAATGGTTATATGGTTATTTGGAGTTCTGAAACTGCACATCATGAGTCAATTAGGGATTTAAAACAGTGGTTTTCAAACTTTTTCTATCCACTCATACCTTCAGTAATCCCTTACTAATCACAGAGGACAAATGGCATACTGAAGGTGGGATATGAGTGGGAAAAAAAAGTTGGGGGAAACCCTGCTCTGTATTAAAAAAAAAAGTTTCCCCTTAAATTCCTATTACTGTACATCTCTTCTCCTGTGACTTGCCTCCACCCGCAACCTCACCACTGAACAAATGACTGTTCATGCAATCTATTCCACTTATGATTTTGTACACCTCTAAGAACACCGTTCATCCTCCTGAGCTCCAAGGAATAATGCCCTAGCCTGCTCAAACAAATCCCACAAATCCTAGTAACAGCCTTGTAAATCTCTGCACTCTCTCCTGCTTGACAACACCTTTTCAATAGCATAGTGATCAAAACTGAACATCATGCTTTAAATGGGGCATCACCAGCATCTTATACAGCTACAACATGACCTTCCCTACTTCTATTTTTTTTTAAAAATTGAAGAAACCCGGCTGGTTTCACATCATCCATGTGAGGTAAAGATATTACCGACGTTTTGGGCCTGAGCCCTTTATCAAGGAATAAGCAAAGAACAGGAAGGTTACGGAATAAAGGCTGAAGACTTGCAGGGAGAGAAGTCCAGACCAACAAAAGTTGTTAATTGGATATGATAAGAGGAGAGGTGAGAATTGATTTTTTGGCTCTGTGAAAATAAACGGAAAAGAGAAGAGAGGGTCGGAAACAGGTGGCGGAAAGGCGACCGGGACACCTTTCAGAAAAAGCACCCCCTTCTGCCTTTTCCCCAGATCTGTCTGTCTCTTTCCTTTTCTCTCCTTTCACAGAGCCAAAATCAATTCTTGCCTCCTTATCCAATTAGGAGCTTTTGTTGGTCTCGACTGGCTGGAGTTCCTCCAGCATTTCTGTGGGTTTTTACTCCGATCAGTGTCTGAAGACTTTCGTGTTTCACTCCCAATTTCTTTTCTTGGTATTCTTATGAAAGGTGATGTGCTGAAAGCCTTTTTGACCACCCAATCTACCGGTTTTGCCACTTTCAAGGTTCAGAGCATAAATCCAGCAATATTATTTCAAAATAGGCATGGTGTGATTATAGAGGAGAACATTCAAATGGCACTGCATTTGTATGCATGTGTCTCTTGTCTTCGATGGTAAATGTACTGTTTGCCTAGGTCGTATTTGCATGAACTTAGTCCATATCCTTCTAATCCCTCCCTTTCCATGATTGTGTCCAAATATCTTTTTGAATTTCAGAATTGCGCCCATTTCTGCAGTTTTCTCTGGGGTTCATTCCAGAAATGCACCTTCCTCCGAGAGGAAAATGTTGCCACTCGGGTCTTCTTGAATCTCTCACCTGAAACCTATGGCCTCTAGTTCTAGAATTATCTGCTCTGGAAAAAGACTGAGCATTCCCTGTATTCATAACCTGAATGATTTTATAAACCTCTGTAAGAACAACCTTGAGCCTCCGAGTGTTAAGGGATTAAAGACTCAGCCTATCCAACTTCTCACTATAAACTCAAGCTCTCTGGTCTCAGCAACACCCTGCTGAATATACTCTAACCCTTCCGAACTGCACACACATGGTACTGCAATGCATTGTACAGCTGAATCACAGGGTCCCAACTTTTGTACTCACTGCCTTGTCCAGTGAAGGAAAGAATGCTAAACACCACCTTCACCACATTGTCCACTTGCCATTTACAAAGAATTTGCACCTTACCCCTCGGTCTCCAGGGCACTGCAATGTGCCATCTTCCCTGGTTTGACTTACAAAGTGCATTGTCAGAATTGAAATCTATTTGTCACTCCTTGGCTCTCCTTCCCTACTGATCTAAATGCCGTTATAAACTTAGAAACATTATTTCACTGTCCTCTACAATACCAATTTTGTTATTGGCAAATTTACTAATCAAGGTTCAAGGTTCCTTCAAATTAATGACTGCTATTCAAATTATTAATATAGATAACTCTTCTTTGGCTTGGCTTCGCGGACGAAGATTTATGGAGGGGGTAAAAAGTCCACATCAGCTGCAGGCTCGTTTGTGGCTGACAAGTCCGATGCGGGACAGGCAGACACGGTTGCAGCGGTTGCAGGGGAAAATTGGTTGGTTGGGGTTGGGTGTTGGGTTTTTCCTCCTTTGCCTTTTGTCAGTGAGGTGGGCTCTGCGGTCTTCATCAAAGGAGGTTGCTGCCCGCCAAACTGTGAGGTGCCAAGATACACGGTTTGAGGCGTTATCAGCCCACTGGCGGTGGTCAATGTGGCAGGCACCAAGAGATTTCTTTAGGCAGTCCTTGTACCTTTTCTTTGGTGCACCTCTGTCACGGTGGCCAGTGGAGAGCTCGCCATATAACACGATCTTGGGAAGGCGATGGTCCTCCATTCTGGAGACGTGACCCATCCAGCGCAGCTGGATCTTCAGCAGCGTGGACTATAGATAACTATGTTGCTATGAACCCACTGATTCCCACGGTGCTTGACGACACCTTTTCCCATCATTAGCTCCAGTCAGGATTTTATCCTTTTCTCTCAGTTCCTCAGTCTGCACTGCACCTGCTCCTGGGGCCAACATTAAACCCAAAGATGGACAAGTCTTGTAATAGAAACAACAGATGTTGCAGTTTTTATATTTTTCTCACTTAATACTGTGGGGGTAATACGATTTGGATATGATTCCACTGTGTCAGTTGGATTGGCAGTCACAGCTAAGTCCCTCCTTTGCTCTACCCTCCCCAGGCCGAGGACATGTGTTCAGATGTCTCAGAGTGCAGCAGAATTCAGTCGTCCAGATCAGATTACATGGGATCCAGTGTGAGTGAGGCAGTTCGATACAGAATTAGTTTTATAGAAGATAGGAGCAGGAGTAGGTCATTCGACCCTTCGAGCCTGCTCCGCCATTCAACGAGATCATGGCTGATCTTAAAGTTCAGTACCCCGTCCCCGCCTTCTCTCCGTGACCTTTAATACCCTTATACTGAAGAAATATATCTAATTCCCTCTTAAATATATTTAATGAACCTGCCTCTACTGCCCTCTGTGGCAATGAATTCCACAGATTCACCACCCTCTGGGTAAAGAAATTCCTCCTCATCTCGGTCCTAAATGGTTTGCCTATTATCCTCAAACCATGGCCCTGGGTTCTGGATTTTCCCATCATTGGAAACATCAATTTTCTGCCATAGAGAATATGGTAGGAGACAGAAGGACACAGTGAGGGGTTATTTAAATTAATGACGTACCCACACTCATGTTCGGCTCCAAATCATGGGTCCTCTACCGGCATCACCACCAGCGTTGTCTCCGCTCCATCCTCAACATCCATTGGAGCGCTTTCACCCCTAACGTCGAAGTACTCAAGATGGCAGAGGTCGACAGCATCGAGTCCACGCTGCTGAAGATCCAGCTGCGCTGGGTGGGTCATGTCTCCAGAATGGAGGACCATCGCCTTCCCAAGATCGTGTTATATGGCGAGCTCTCCACTGGCCACCGTGACAGAGGTGCACCAAAGAAGAGGTATAAGGACTGCCTAAAGAAATCTCTTGGTGCCTGCCACATTGACCACCGCCAGTGGGCTGATATCGCCTCAAACCGTGCATCTTGGCGCCTCACAGTTCGGCGGGCAGCAACCTCCTTTGAAGAAGACCGCAGAGCCCACCTCACTGACAAAAGACAAAGGAAACACCCAACCCCAACCAACCAGTTTCCCCTTGCAACCGTGTCTGCCTGTCCCGCATCGGACTTGTCAGCCACAAACAAGCCTGCAGCTGACGTGGACATTACCCCTCTATAAATCTTCGTCCGCGAAGCCAAGCCAAAGAAACAATTGGTGATATAAAAATGAAGAAGGTGATAATGAGATTGCAATAAGATCTAGATCAGCTGAAGAAATGGGGCATGAATGGCAAATGGGGACTTGTGAGATATTGCATTTTGGTAAATTTAATTTCATTTGTCACATCCCTGGTCCAGTGAGGGGTTCTTATTATTCGTGAGCAATTTACAACTGATAGCACTTCCATAATTTTGCTGCGTGTAAATTGATTGGGCAAAATTTAGCCGGATTAGACTTCTTGTGCATTTATAAATGTCTGCTGCTGGTGCGAATGAGGAGAGAGTGGGGAGGGGAGTCACAGCATTTCTCAACCGTGTTGTGAAAATCTCTGGACTGGGTTTAATCAAAGTTGACAAGAAAAATAATTATGGCACTGAATAACTATGTCAGGAACATGCAATGTTCAGTTTAAATAGCAGAAGGAATGCACTGTCTCCCCGCCTCCCCCTTCTAGGACCTCCTATCCCAATGAGCACCTCTTGTTCACTGCAGCGAAGTCTGCAGTGTCACAGTCATCCTATTAGCTATAACAGAACTGATGGAGATCAAATTTCCTGGGATACAGCCATAGAATATGAGAGATGACCTGCAATCAGTTCATACGGAGTCATAGAGTTGTACAACACAGAAGCAGGCCCATCATGCCAATTTATCCATGTTGACCAAGGCACCGACGTAGTGGCACAGATTTACCACAGCTTATCGACAAATAAAGAATACACTCATTAGTTTCTTTAGCACACCATGAAGTCGACTTTTTTTTAAATTCACTAGACACAACATTGCATTTTTCAACTCCCCAAACACCACCCAGCTAAACTCCTCTCACCTCATTAACTTACTGCCACACATGATCCTGACACTTTCACTCTCCTCCTTCCGACGGAGGTAAGTATGCGACAGCAACAGCCCGCCCCCCCCCCTTCACCATCCAACCTATGAAAGGAGGTAACTGATTGGAATTGTCCTGCTATGTAATGGTCCAGAGGTCTGACAGTTCGGCCTGACTTCTTAGGATAGTGATGCATGGTCCAAATAGCAAGGGTGCCACCGCTCCTCTGACCCTAGCTCCAACACAGAACATGGACTGTCGATACACGCTGGCTTCAACCTGTCAATGGAAACCATGTCAGCTTTCCCATTCCTGTCGATCACAAAAGTCTTCGCGTAGCATTATAAGACCTGAAAAGGACTATCGTAAATGGGCTGAAGTGGTTTGTGAACAGCATGGTGCTGGAGGATCACATGAGTACAATGTGTAAATCATTCGGCACATACACTGCAGGTGTCGCCTGCCATGTAGGAGTAGGTTGGAGTGATCTCGTGTTTTCTGGAAGATGATCAACATAACTAGTCAGATCATAGAACGCTGTACTTGGACTCAGATTCACAAACTTGTCTGGCAAGGTTAATGCAGTGCCATAAACTAGCTCTGCCGCTGAATGACCAAGATCTGCCTTAACGGCAGTACGCACTCCAAGGAGAACCACGGGCAAACATTTGCTCCACGTAGATGCATCACCTGCTGTTAATGCTGCCTTCAATTCCAATGGGAACACTCAATGAGGTTGTTGGTCTGCGGATGGTAAACCGTAGTGCGAATACAGGTGGTATCTAGAAGATCAGTGAGAGCTCTGAACAGTGTCAACTCGAACTGAGACCTTTGTTCCATTGTAATAGTGACAGGAACACCAAAAAAAGGAATTCATCGATCCACAAAAGCCTTAGCGACCATTTCCACAGAGATGTCAGTGATAGAAATGGCCTCCTGCCACCTGGTAGTCTAATCTTCACACGTGAGTAGTTAAATATATCCCCGAGATGACAAGTGGACCTACCAGATCAAGGTGCACATGCTGGAAATGAATCCAGAACAACAAAATTCCCCAGCTTGGAATTTGTACACCTGGAGACTTCAGAGAGTTGACACGGCAGGCAGGTCCTTACCCATAATCCAACAACCCAGGTAAAATGTTTTGTAATTAGTTTGTTTGATGCACTTGTACCAGGATGTGATAGATTGTGAAGAGACTCAAAAATCTCCCACCACATAGCTGCCAGCAAAAAGGCCTAGGCCTTCCTGTGGAAAAAAAATCGCAGACTTTAACTTTTCACCTCTTGACCACCTGCAGCAAACTGCAATATCAGAGAAATCCCATTAGCTATGACAGAATTGATGGAAATCAAGTTATTCTTCAGCCATGATACGAAGATAGAAGATGAAAGATGCCCTGCAATAAATCCATATGGAGTCATAGTGCACCAAGGAAACAGGCCCATCCAGCTAATTTGCCCATGTTTTTTTTTAATTATTTCTCACACTGTGAACCATACCAACCAAAATATGTACAAATGTTTCTCATTAAATATACACAGTGACATTTTCCCCCCCTTCCCTCCCTCTCCCCTTCCACCCCCTACAAAACCAATAAATATTCAACATATACAATAAAACAATGTCTTCACACAAGGGAAAAACAAACAAGAAAAATGTGTCATCTATTTTAGGGAATGGAGATTCAAGGCAAGCTATCTCTGTTATGTTCCATGTATGGTTCCCAAATTTGTTCAAACAATGTAACTTTATTTTTTTAATTATATGTTATTTTTTCCAATGGAATACATTTATTCATTTCCATGTATCATTGCTGTATTGTCAGGCTCCCTTCCATTTTCCAAATTGACATTATACATTTTTTTTGCTACTGCTAAGGCTATCATAATGAATCTTTTTTGTGCTTTATCCATTTTGAGGCCTAATTCTTTACTTCTTATGCTATTTAAAAGAAAAATCTCTGGAGTTTTTAGTATGTTGTTTTTTGTGATTTTATTTAATATCTGATTTAGATCTTCCCAAAACGTATTCACTTTTGTACATGCCCCAATTTCATGTATTGTTGTTCCCATTTCATTTTTACAGCAAAAACACCCATCTGATATTGTTGGATCCCATTCTTTTAATTTTTGAGGAGTGATTATATAACCTGTGTAACCAATTATACTGTATCATGTGTAACCTTGTGTTTATTGTATTCTTCATAGTTCCAGAACATAACTTTTCCCATGTTTCATTCTTTATCTTTTCCCACTTTTGTTTGGGTTTATAGCTTATTTCATCATTTTCCTTACCTTGCAGCTTAATGTACATATTTGTTATAAATCTTTTAATTATCATTGTATCTGTAATCACATATAAAGCTGCTTCCTTCTAGTAATCTCAATCTGTTTCCCAATTTATCCTTTAAATAAGCTTTCAGTTGATGGTATGCAAACATTGTACTGTGAGTTATTCCATATTTGTCCTTCAACTGTTCAAATGTTAATAAATTATTTTCCAAAAAACAATTTTCTATTCTCTTGATTCCTGTTCTCTCCCATTCTCTAAAGGAAAGGTTATCTATTGTAAAAGGGATTAGTGGATTTTGCATCAATAATATTTTTGGTATTTGGTAATTCATTTTTTTCCTTTCTACGTGAATCTTCTTCCATATATTAAGTAAATGATGCAATACTGGTGAACTGTTATATTGCACCAGCTTTTCATCCCACTTACAAAGTTTATGTTCCGGTACCTTCACTACTATTTTATCTAGTTCTATCTTAGTCCAGTCTGGTTTTTCTCTCGTCTGGTAAAAATCTTAATTGTGCAGATCGCTAATAATTTCTGAATTTTGGTAACTGCAAACCACCTAGATTATACCTCTCTGTTAATTTATCTAGCGCTATCAGCAGTTCTCCTCCTCAGCGGCAAGATCTCCATCCTCAATCGATGGTCAGAACACTTCCAATCCCTTTTCAGTGCCAACCGCTCAGTCCAAAAATCCACCCTGATCCAGCTCCCTCAACAACCCTTGAGTCTAGAGCTAGATGAGGTCCTTACCCGGGAAGAGACATATAAGGCAATTGAACAACTGAAAAGTGGCAAAGCAGAAGGTATGGATGGAATCCCCCCCCCCCCCACAGGTCTGGAAGGCTGGTGGCAAAGCTCTGCATACCAAACTGCATGAGTTTTTCATGCTCTGTTGGGACCAAGGAACACTGCCTCAGGACCTTCGTGATGCCATCATCATCACCCTGTACAAAAACAAAAGCGAGAAATCTGACTGCTCAAACTACAGGGGAATCACGCTGCCCTCCATTGCAGGCAAAATCTTTGCTAGGATTCTCCTTAATAGACTAATACCTAGTGTCGCCGAAAATGTCCTCCCAGAATCACAGTGTGGCTTTCGCGCAAACAGAGGAACTACTGACATGGTCTTTGCCCTCAGACAGCTCCAAGAAAAGTGCTGAGAACAAAACAAAGGACCCTACATCACCTTTGTTGACCTCACCAAAGCCTTTGACACCATGAGCAGGAAAGGGCTTTGGCAAATACTAGAGCGCCTTGGATGTCCCCCCCAAGTTCCTCAACATGGTTATCCAACTGCACGAAAACCAACAAGGTCGGGTCAGATACAGCAATGAGCTCTCCGAACCCTTCTCCATTGACAATGGCGTGAAGCAAGGCTGCGTCCTCGCACCAACCCTCTTTACTATCTTCTTCAGCATGATGCTGAAACAAGCCATGAAAGACCTCAACAATGAAGTCGCTGTTTACATCCGGTACCGCATGGATGGCAGTCTCTTCAATCTGAGGCGCCTGCAAGCTCACACCAAGACACAAGAGCAACTTGTCCGTGAACTACTCTTTGCAGACGATGCCACTTTAGTTACCCATTCAGATCCAGCTCTCCAGCGCATGACGTCCTGCTTTGCGGAAACTGCCAAAATGTTTAGCCTGGAAGTCAGCCTGAAGAAAACTGAGGTCCTCCATCAGCCAGCTCCCCACCATGACCACCAGCCCCCCTACATCTCCATCGGGCACACAAAACTCAAAACGGTCAACCAGTTTACCTACCACGGCTGCATCATTTCATCTGATGCAAGGATTGACAAAGAGATAGACAACAGACTCGCCAAGGCAAATATCGCCTTTGGAAGACTACACAAAAGAGTCTGGAAAAACAGCCACCTGAAGAAACACACAAAGATCAGCGTGTACAGAGCCGTTGTCATACCCACGCTCATGTTCTGCTCTAAATTATGGGTCCTCTACCGGCATCACCTATGGCTCCTAGAACGCTTCCATCAGCGCTGTCTCCGCTCCATTCTCAACATTCATTGGAATGACTTCATCACCAACATCGAAGTACTTGAGCTGGCAGAGTCCGCAAGCATCGAATCCATGCTGCTGAAGACCCAACTGCACTGGGTGGGTCACGTCTCCAGAATGGAGGACCATCGCCTTCCCAAGATCATGTTCTATGGCGAGCTCTTCACTGGCCACCGAGACAGAGGTGCACCAAAGAAGAGGTACAAGGACTGCTTAAAGAAATCTCTTGGTGCCTGCCACATTGACCACCGCCAGTGGGCTGATCTCGCCTCAAACCGTGCATCTTGGCGCCTCACAGTTCGGCGGGCAGCAACCTCCTTTGAAGAAGACCGCAGAGCCCACCTCACTGACAAAAGACAAAGGAGGAAAAACCCAACACCCAACCCCAACCCACCAATTTTCCCTTGGAACCGCTGCAACTGTGCCTGCCTGTCCCACATTGGACTTGTCAGTCACCAACGAGCCTGCAGCAGACGTGGACATACCCCTCCAAAAATCTTTGTCTGCGAAGCCAAGCCAAAGATCAGCAGTTTCCCCCCTTTCCACAAGAATTTCCTTATTATTCTCTTTAGTTCAACAAAGAATTTTTCTGTTAAGGGAATTGGTAACGTTTGAAATAAGTATTGTATCTTTGAGAACACATTCATTTTAATGCACTTCACCCTCCCTATCAACATTAGTGGTAATTCTTTCCAATGCTCTAAGTCTTTCTGTAATTTCTTTATTAATGGCTGATAATTTAGTTTGTACAAGTGGCTTAAGTTATTGTCTAACCTGATATCTAGGTATCGGATTGCTTGTGTTTGCCATTTAAATGGTGATTCTTTTTAAAGTTCTGTATAATTCACATTACTCATTGGCATCACTTCTCTTTTATTTGTGTTGACCTTGTACCCCGATATTTCTCCATATTCCTTCAATTTCTTATGTAGTTCTTTTATTGATATCTCTGGTTCTGTTAGGTATACTATGATCTGCAAATAAACTGATTTTATACTCCTTCTTTATTTTTATCCCTTTTGTTTTCTTAACAGCTCTGCCAATGGTTCTATTGCTAAGGCGAACAATGAGGGGGATAATGGACATCCCTGCCTAGTTGATCTACTTAATTTGAATTGGTTCGATAAATATTCATTTACTACTATGTTTGCCAACGGTCCATAATATAACGCTTTAATCCTGTTAATATATTTTTCTGGCAAATTGAGCTTCTGTAATACTTTGAATAAGTAGTTCCACTTATTCAAAAGCTTTTTCTGCGTCTAAGGCAACTGCTACCATTGGTTTTTTACTTCCTTAAGTTGCATGAATTAAATTAATAAGTTTACAGACATTGTCTTTTCTTGACAAATCCAGTTTGATCTTGTTTTACTAACTTTGGTACACAGTCGGCCAATCTGTTTGCTAATAATTTCGCTATTATCTTATAGACTGAGTTAAGTAGGGATATTGGTCTATATGATGGTGTTAATGGATCCTTCCCCGTCTTTGGTATTACTGTAATTATTACTGTCTTACATGAGTCTGGCAAGTTTTGTGTTTCTTCTACCTGATTCATTACTTCCAGGAGAGGAGGAATTTATAACTCTTTAAATATTTTATAAAATTCTATTGGAAATCCATCCTATCCTGGTGCTTTATTGTTTGGCAGCTTTTTTAATATATCCTGTACTTCCTCAGTTTCAAATGGTTTTATCAGTTTGTTTTGCTCCACTTCTTGTAATTTCGGCAGTTCAATTTTAGCTAAAAACTCTTCTATTTTATCATCTTTCCCCTCATTCTCAATTTGATATAATTGTTCATAAAATTCCTTAAAGTTTTCATTAATCCCTGTTGGGTTATATGTGATTTGTTTGTCTATTTTCCTTGATGCCAATACAGTGCTTTTAGATTGTTCTGTTTTAAGTTGTCAGGCCAATATTTTATGTGTATTTTCTCCCAATTCGTAATACTTTTACTTTGTTTTCATTATGTTCTTCTTAAATTTGCATTTTTGTAATGTTTCTATTTTATTTTTTGTCTGCCAATTCTCTCTTTTTCTTTATATCGTCCACTAGTTCCTTTTCTGTACTTGCTATCTCCCTTTCCAGCTGCTCTATTTCCTGATTGTGTTGCTTTTTCATCTTAGTTACATAACTTATTATCCGTCCTCTAATGGAAGGTTTCATTGCATCCCATAGTATAAATTTATCTTTAACCGATTCTGTGTTTATTTCAAAATATGTTTTAATTTGGCATTCAATAAACTCTATAAATTCCTGCCTTTTAAGTAGCATGGAGTTTAACCTCCATCTATATGTTCTTGGTGGGATGTCCTCCAGTTCTATCGCTAATAGCAGGGGTGAATGATCTGAAAGTAGTCTAGCTTTATACTCAGTTTTCCTGACTCTCCCTTGAATATGAGCCGACAAGAAAAACATATCAGTCCTTGAGTATGTTTTATTCCTACTTGAGTATTATGAATATTCCTTCTCTTTTGGGTGCTGTCTCCTCCATATATCGATAAGTTTCATTTCCTGCATTGATTTAACCATAAATTTTGCTACTTTATTCTTTTTGCTTGTCTTTTGTCCAGTTTTATCCAACATTGGATCCAAATTAAGGTTAAAATCCCCTCCGAGCAATATATTTCCTTGTGTGTCTGTAATCTTCAAAAAAATATCTTGCATAAACCTTTGATCCTCATCGTTGGGTACACCTCTTTTTAATCTCAATGTATAACAACACATTTAAAACAGGATATACTCTGACAATCCCCACACCCAATAACACCTTATCCCCATATGAACCCTCCCCCTCTCTGAATTGCCCCTTATCCCTTGCCGGGCAACCACAACTCCCCTTTCCATTTGGCTTGTGATCTTGCTCGCAAGTGTCAACTGATTTCGCAGTGGCAGCTATTCTCTCCCGCCCAGACCCCCCCAAAAACACTTTATTTTTATACATATAACAAAGCTCTCTTTTTTACCCCCTTCTTTCTTCCTTCCTTTCTCTTCTCTTTTTCATCTTTAGTTCTTTACATATATGTTATTTTTACTTTATATTATTACATCTTTATATATACTTTATTGCCGGTCTTCTTTCTTGTTACATCTCTTCATCTCTTCTTCTATCCTTCAAACGCTCTGCGAATTCTTGTGCCTTTACCGGATCCGAGAACAGCCTGTTTTGTTCCCTAGGTATAAATACTTAAAGTACGGCTGGATGTCTTAACATGAATTTATAACCTATTTTCCATAAAATTGTTTTCGCCGTATTAAATTCCTTCCTCTTCTTTAAGAGTTCAAATCTTGTGTCCGGGTAAAAAAATATTCTTTGTCCCTTATATTCCAATGGCTTTTTTATTCTCAAACTTTATTCCTTGCCAACTCCAGTATATTTTCTCTTGTCGTATATCTTAAAAATGTTACTAAGATGGATCTTGGTTTTTGATGTGACTGTGGTTTTGGAGCTAATGCTCTGTGAGCCCTTTCTATTTCTATTTCTTCATGCAATTCTGTCATTCCCAAAACCTTTGGATCCAACCTTTTATAAATTCCTTCATGTCTGAGCCTTCTTCATCCTCCTTCAGGCCCATTATTTTTATGTTGTTTTGCCTACTATAGTTTTGCAACATATCAATTTTCTGAGATATCTAACAACTCTTGTGTCTCTTTAACTTTTTTGTCACTTTCTTCCAATTTTTCTCTTAAATCATTTACTTCCAATTCTACAGCAGTTTCCCGTTCCTCCATATTTTCTACTCTTTTCCCTATTTCTGTCATGACCAGTTCTAAACTTTGCATTTTATCTTCTGCTCTTTTCATTTTTCTTTTAACTGCACTAAAATCTAATGATAACCTTTCTTTTAATCATCTTATTTGTTCTTCAAAAAAGGCTTTATCTATATTTTGTCCATCTGTTTTACCTTCTTTTTCCCTGTGTTGGCCGCCTTCTTCCT
>NW_027212328.1:0-32637 GCF_036971445.1 Narcine bancroftii | reverse complement strand
TCATCCATATACCTGTCCAACCTTTTCTTAAATAATACAATTGACTCCGCCGCCACTATTTCTCCCGGAAGATCATTCCACACGGCTACCACTCTCTGAGTAAAGAAGTTCCCCCTCATGTTACCTCTAAACCTCTGCCCCTTAATTCTTAACTCATGTCCTCTTGTTTTAATCTTTCCTCCTCTTAACGGAAAAAGTCTATCCACATCCATTCTGTCTATCCCTTTCATAATCTTAAATACTTCTATCAAATCCCCTCTCAACCTTCTACGCACCAAAGAATAAAGATCCAATCTGTCCAATCTCTCCCCATACTCCAGATGCTTAAACCCAGGCAACATTCTGGTAAACCTTCTCTGCACTCTCTCCACTCTGTTTATATCCTTCCTATAATTAGGCGACCAGAACTGCACACAGAACTCCAAATTAGGCCGCACCAACGTCTTATACAATCTCAACATCACCTCCCAACTCCTATATTCCATGCAATGATTGATAAAGGCCAGCATACTAAAAGCCTTCTTCACCACCCTATTCACGTGAGTTTCTACCTTCAGGGAACGATGTACCATTACTCCTAAATCTTTCTGCTCTTCTGTATTCCTCAATGCTCTCCCATTTACCACGTATGTCCTATTCTGATTCTTCTTACCAAAATGAAGCACCTCACACTTATCAGCATTAAATTCCATCTGCCATTTTTCAGCCCACTTTTCTAAGCAGCCCAAATCCCTCTGCAATCCTTGAAAACCTTCTTCATTATCCACTATTCCACCCATCTTAGTATCATCTGCATATTTACTAATCCAATTCACCGCCCCATCATCTAGATCATTAATGTATATAACGAACAACAATGGGCCCAATACAGATCCTTGAGGCACACCACTGGTCACCGGCCTCCAACCTGACAGACAATTATCCACTACCACTCTTTGGCCTCTCCCTTTCAGCCAATGTTCAATCCATTTGACTATCTTAAAATTTATACCTAAAGACTGCACCTTCCTAACTAACCTTCCATGTGGTACCTTATCGAAGGCCTTACTGAAGTCCATATAGACAACATCCACTGCGCTACCCTCATCCACATTCCTAGTCACCTCTTCAAAAAATTCAATCATATTGGTCAAACATGACCTTCCTCCCACAAATCCATGTTGAGTGCTCCTGATCAGATCCTGTCTATCCAGATGTTTATAAGTACTATCTCTAAGAATTTTCTCCATTAATTTACCTACCATTGAGTGAGAGTCAGTAACTCTTTCTTTTATCATCCCTCACTCCCACCAGCATTACCAAAGCTAAAGAAATTGTTGTATGCTCAATTGGTTTTGCTGTTTGTTTTATTACAGCATGGGCTGACTTTCACAACAGCCTATAATGGTAGTTTTAGTGGGTGTGGCTTGCAATCACAGAATTGTTGTGGCTCTCAAACATCTGAAGTTAATCGTAGGTGGCTCTTATGTTCAGCAAGTTTGACCATTCCTGGCTTAAGAGGAATATTGCTTCAAAAGCACCTCATGCTCAGGTTCTGGGACAAGTGGTCCAGTAGGGTTACTGCAAACAGCTGGTACAGATTCAAAGCCAGTGGAGATAAACTACATTTAAAATTGGTACATTTCTAAATCTTGCTTATAGAAGTATTAAGCACCCAAAATACCTGAGTTCTATCACAGGTCAGTGAAAAACAAATTGCAGATCATTCTCAATTTAATCTGAGCTTAAATTTTTAAAACAAGAGTCACACACATCGGAGCAAGTCCTATGACCTACTGCAGTCATTCCAACCCAGTAATATTAAGGCCATTTTCCAGTACACTGAGGCACATGCAATTCAGTAGTGTGTATTTAAAGAAGGTCATCTGCAAAGGCAAGAATTTTTAAGTGTCATGCCTAAAATATCACGATAGGATGCAACTTTCAAACAAATGGAATCAATACATTTAAAGATCACCTTGTTAAAGCAGAGGGGGTGCAAAAGAAAAAAGGTTAAGGTGCAAGCATTACCTCTAATGCTAGCATAAAACTGACAGGTTTTCTGTAAAGGTGATCAGGGATAGGTTATGAGTGAACCAATAGTGATTGGGATCAGTATTAAGGATATAGAGTGCAGGATTAGGATCAGATTTTCAAGAGCTATAGAGTATGATCAAGCAGAATTTCAAAAGATACATTTTGAAATTTCTTTCTAATGTCCCATACTGCCAAAATGGGAGCAGTGGGCTTTATGATGAAAGACAGAAATTTACTTACCATTAATAGCAGGGGTGGCCAAACTTGCTTATTGCAAGAGCCACGTATAATAAATTTCAGATGTTTGTGATTATATAAGACACGAAAGAAAATTACACGTTTTTAATTCTCAAATGCACATTGTTACAAAATATTTACATAAATATTAATACAATAGTATTTATTTATGTATGCAGCTTTTAAATGGATAATTTGTATTAACCTCAATAATAAGTGTAGTGGGCCGAGCGACTGCACAGATAGACAGGCCAAATTTTTGCACCAGTCAGCTGACCCAAGATGGCCCCCTTCACTACTGAGAAGCCAAAGGTTGACACTATATGTGGACTAAGGGAACTCCCCACTTCCAGGAAGCGTACCACCAGCCAAGGAGCGACACCGTGATGGGCTGACGTCACTTCTGGAAGCCAGCACATACATCACTAGGAGTGGGTGTCCCCTTCGTGCAACACGGTGAATTCAAACAATAAAATCAGGTACTGGATCACCCTCACACCGTGTGGACTTCTCTTTATTCCGTAGCTATGCCGTAGTAGATGCTACAGTCGTAAGCCTGACGGTTCCAACGTTTTGGAACCCGCAAACACAACAGGATGCAAGATACCACTACTACTGCATTCGCAACAGTTGCAACCAATGCGGTGGGTGTGCATTTGCCACCCTTCTGGGCAAACTAGCCCAGGAACTGGCTGAGTCCCAGTTCCACATCAGGGGAATTGTCTCAGAAGACACCTAGTTCCAGCACGTTGTCAGCGTACTGGATTCTGCCACCTCACCTGAGGTCGCAGTCGCACACTAGTCCACTTCAAATTAATAATATTCTTATAAACTGAATAATCTCCTTCACTTACCGGTAATATTTCACTTTTTTCCCCAATTAACTTTATATCCAGAAAGACATCCATATTGTATTAAACATTCCTTCAAATGCAAAAGTGACTGAGCTGGATTTGTTAAATACACCAATACGTCATCAGCAAATAAATTAATTTTATACTCCTCATCTAAAACTTTCATACCTTGTATTTGTGTATTTTGTCTCATCAACTGTGCCAAAGGTTCAATCACTAAACACAAACAAAGCTGGTGATAAAGGACAACCTTGACGAGTTGATAGAGTTAACTTAAAGATTCCGAAATCAAACCATTCGTTAATACTCTAGCTACCGGTTTACTATATAGAGCCCTAATCCAACCAATAAAAGAAGGACCAAATTTAAATTTCTCCAAAACTTTAAACAAAAAATTCCATTTAACTCTATCAAATGCTTTTTCTGCATCTATGGATATCACCATTGGATGATCTAAAGATTGTCAAAATCTATTGATCAAACTAATCACTCGCAAAATATTATCAGAAGCATATCTATTCTTTATAAAACCTGTTTGATCAATATGAATCAACTTTGGTAAAAATTTAGCCAATCTATTCGCTAATATTTTAGCTATTATTTTATAGTCTACATTTAACAACGAAATTGGTCTGTATGAAGATACCTTCAAAGGATCTCTATCTTTTTTTAGGAATTACTGTAATTAAAGCACTAGAACAAGATTCAGGTAAATCATAATGTTCTCCAACTTGATGCAATACATCCCCAAACTGTAGATAAATCATAAAAATTTTTATAAAATTCAACCGAAAATCCATCACCAGGTGATTTACCATTCGGCATTTCCAGCATAGCCATTTTAATTTCCGAATCAGTAAATGGTTCTTCTAACTCTTGTATATCTCCATCCTCTAATATCAGTAAATTCAACTGTGATTTTTAAAAAATCCAATCAATCCAGTTTCCTGTTTTCCTTCAGATGTATATAACTTTTTATAAAATGAATAAAAATCATAATTAATCTCACAAAGTTTATAAGTAATAAGAGAATTCCGTCTAACAGCATTAATAGTCCTCGATAACTGTTCTTTCTTTAATTGCCACGCCAATACCTTGTGTGCTTTCTCTCCCCATTCGTAATAGCGTTGTTTAGTCCTATTAATCACACATTCAAATTGATAAGATTGCAAGGTATTATATTTCAATTTCAGCCCAGATAATTCTATTTTCTGATCTTCTGTAGCATCTTTCTGAAATTCCTTTTCTAACTCATCGATCTGTTTCTCTAATTCAAGACTCAGATTTAATAGATTCTTTTTATTTTAGAAGTATAACTAATCATTTGTCATCTCAAATAGGCTTTCATAGCATCCCATAATACAAACTTTCTTTGAACAGATTTAGAATTTTCTTTCAAAAAAAATTAAGTTTTTGTCCCCCCAAAAAAATCAATAAATTCCATATTTTTTAACAACATTGTATTAAATCTCCAACGATAAGCTATTTGAATTTTCTCAGGTTTCATATGTAAAATATAACAGAGAATGATTTGAAATCATCCTACTTTTATATTCCGCTTGTTGTATTTTCCCTTATAAATGTGCCAATACTAAAAAGAAGTCAGTCCTTGAAAACGATTCATGTCTAGACGAATAAAAGGAAAAATCTTTCTCTGTCGGATTAGACATCTCCAAATATCTACTAAATTTCTTCGGAGATTTATCTAATAAAGGTTCCAAAACACAATTAAAATCAGCACCAACTAAAATATTATCATAAAAATATAAAAATGCATCCGAAATAAATACTTCATCATCTGCATTTGGAGCATACTTATTAAGTAAAGTCCAAAATTCACTAAAAATCTTACAATTGAATTTAAGAATACATCCTGCCTTTTCCTCCATTGATTGTAATTCAAAAGATAAATTTTTATGTATCAAAATTGCTACACCATTACCTCTAGAATTAAATGAAGAATATACATGCCCAACCCAATCCTTTTTTAATTTCACGCTTTCCTTCACATTCAAATGTGTTTCTTGTAAAAAGGCAATATCAATTTTCATTTTCTTAATATACGCCAAGACTCTCTTACGTTTAATTGTACTATTTAATCCTTGAACATTAAAAGTAGCAAACTTCAACTTTGACATATCTACTATTATTACTAAATACCAATAATATCTTTATATAAAAACTCAAATCAACGTATATAGGCCCTCCAATTTTAAAAAAAATCACAAATTAAAGACTAAGAAAAAAGTTTAAAAAATAAAGAAACCCCCGCAAAAAAAAAAACCCCAAAAGGTAATAATCCCCTAAACAAAAATTGGGTGTGGATCACCCACCAGTAGCTGATGACTAGTAAAGGACTTAGTGCAAATCTCTCCCTCCCCAGCCAAACAATCAGTAACATCAAAATATAATAACAAGAAAAAAAAAAAGAAAATTCTTTTCATCCAGAAGATTCCAATCTCGAAGATCCCATTTCTGAAGAAGGTAGACTCTCTCCATTCCCATTTCTGCCATTTCTTCCATTTCCAGAGCTACCAAATTTTCCTTTAGGAGATAATGGTGGACTACGTCTTTGTCCTCTTATATCTGGCAATGAGTCAGCAAAAATTTTTGCTTCACAATCAGTTTCAAAAAACCGAAATTGATAGTCTCCGTAAAACACCTTCAACACTGCAGGGTAACGAAAAGTAGACTTATAACCTTTACGCCACAAAACTTCTTTACCTGGATTGAATCGACGTCGACGTTGAATGACATCTTGACTCAGATCAGGATAGAAAAAGACTCTGCTATTCTGAATCAATAATGGGGTTTGTCATTGTCTCACATTTTGTACTGCAAGTCAAGTATTGCTTCTCTATCCAAATATCTCAGACATCGAATTATTACTGGTCTCAGGGGATGACCAGCTGAGGGTATTTTCCTTAAAGCTCTATGAGCTCTTTCCAGAGCCAATCCCCTAGAGAAAAATTCTTGCCCTAATATTTGCGGAATCTAGTCTTTAAAAAAAACGAAGAGGATCTCGTCCTTCTATACCTTCTGGCAAACCAACAATTTTCACATTATTCCTTCTGCTTTTAATCTACTCTCCTTTCTAATAATCTACTTTTCTTTCTTGCTCCTTCTCACCATCTCCTAATTCTATGACTGATTTTTCCACCTTCAAAACTTTTTCTGTGTTAGAAGTCACTTGTTGTTTACAGTCCAAAAAAGCAGTCTGAAATTTTAAAAATTCTTCACAAGATGCATCCACACGTGTCTTAACCATATTTATTTCTGAACTCATACCAGCATTCATCTGAGATGTCAACAAATCCATTCCAGGTTTTAAAACAGCTTGAATAACTACATTTATTTGCATACACTGTGATTCGGTAAATATCAGCTCTGCTCTCTCTGACATGGTGGCAGAACAAGGTAACTGCAGCTCCTGCTGCAATTCAACAGAAGGCATTTTAAAGTTTTACTGCAGGTCTGGACTCCCAGCGACGGCACACCGATTTCCTCAGGGGGTCGCCGTTGGTCTCCCCCCGTATCTTGTTGTTTTCTCATCAATTAGTGAAGAAAGACGATTTCTTCAGATTGAAATGTTACCTGATGCATGCTCCCTCCATTGAAATCGAAAGGCTTTCCAAATTGGGGTCCACTTCTTGGGAACACGCACCTTCTTCTGGGGAACGGGTAATTCCAGTACCATCCTTCATTTGATCAGTAATAGATGTTTTTTTTTCAGCCACCACAGGCGATCTTTGGGATTTAGGCAATGAAGAAATTTAGCCTGGGGCTGTTTCAAGTCGTCTAGGCCCGAGATCTTCAACATTTCAAAAATGTATCTTCTTTTGAACTTGAGGTTTAGTCTTTTTACCATTAGTGGCCATAATAATTCCTTAATACTTTAAACTAAAATTTAGAAAGTTTAAACTTGAAAACAAAGGGTTAAACGAGTATTTAAAATTCTGGCCAGAGAGGTTGAGATTGCACGTCTAGACTCTACGCCATCTTGCCACGCCCCCACTAGGAAGATACTGTTGTTTATATTCCTCATCAAATGCCCAACAGAGCAAAACCAAAACAAATTATGAAACCCAAAAAGATAAACAAGCTTAAATTATTCAAGGACCGCATTCAGGGTCAGTTGCAATCTTTTGTCAAAAGCAGGGTAGACTCAAAAGGCCTCAGAACTAAAGGGCAAATAAGCCATATTATCAGACCATAATGACTCCAACAGACCCCAACTACCGTTGAATTTGTGGATACACTAGTAAATCTGTCTATAAAAGCACAATTCCACACTAACAACCAGTTGAATTGCAGTATATCCTAGATCTTTTTCTGCAATTTGCTCTACCACTTGAAAATATAACGAGCTCCATATAGCAATACAAATCATTCCCAACACCTCCCTCCCCAAAATCTTGAGTACAAGGTGATTTCAGCAATCTTCACATTGATAATGCAAATAATTTGACATTGCCCTTGCCAGAAAGCAGAAGAGTACCAACTCATTGAATGTTCAATATTGGCTCGACTTGTGTAGGTGAGAAACCTGACTGCCTGCAGTGACCAAGCAGTGATTAAATCCCCAAATATGGATCTGGGCTGTTCTCCAATGGGAGACAAGACATTAAGAAGATTCAGCAAATCTCGCCACCAACTACCCCCGACCAAAACACAATAATAAAAGCAACTGATGGAAAGTGCATGTCCAGATCAATAGCTGTTAAATCTGTCAATAATCAAAACTTTGTAAACTTAGAACTTAAATTAACATTTGAAATCTGCTCAAGATGGTACTTACTTCCACAGAACAAGCTGATTAGGCTTGGTGTATCTATTGGCAATCACTTTATTTTTATAATTTTTTATTTATTATTTCACTGAAATACTTCAATAATATATAGAAACATTCATCGTTAAATTATACAATGACATTTTTTTGCCTTTTCTCCCCACCCCCTATAACATAAAGCAAAAATAAAAGAAAGCAGGAAAATAAATAAAATACAAAAGAGAAATTTAAAAAATCATGAAGTCCTAAATTCTATATTTAAATATTTTGGTATTTGTAGCGGCGGCTACTCTGCTCCTGCAATAACACACGCAACCAGACGGGTTGAGCTCAGTGAGCAGACTAGTTTATTGCAGGCTGCTGGGCTGCACTTATACTCCCAGCCCAGACCTGGCTGAGAACCATGCTGGAGGGCACCGACGTCACCCGGGCGTCACGTGGTCCACAAGTTTGGGTTTCTGAGCCTCGAGCTGGAAGGAAGGGAAACCCCCGATAGTGTCAGCTTGGCCGGCTGCCCCGCCGCATGGCTTACAAGTGGGGCCAGTTTGCCTGCCTTGTGGTGAGCCGCCACATAGCCCAACCCCCACCCCCAGAACCAGCATCAATGACCTTTTATGCCAGGCGGCCTCGCTTCTTGGGCAGGGCAACGACCACTGGCTCGGTGGAATATCGAGGTGCACTGGCTTCAGCCTGTCCATGGTAAACAGCTCATGCCTGCCACCTAAGTCCAGCGTGAATGTTGAGCCGGAACGCTGTATAAAGCAAACCCGCAGAGGTGCTGCAGTCGGGCCCCGCTGAATGAAAACGAACTCCATGGAAAGCAGCTCGCCAGGAATGCGAGACGGGCGGGTGCCATATCTGAGCAGCGGTGGGGGTTCGAAGGAGTCCAAGCATGCCCTGAGGTGAGGAAATACTTCGTGTGGCGACCGCTGTGGATTGTGAGGTATGTCGACAAACTCACCAGGTAGTGCCAGCGGCGCACCTTAGACAAGCTCAGCTGATGACACCTGCAGATCTTCCTTGGGAGTGGAGCGGATGCTCAGGAGCACCCAAGGCAGTTTGTCCGTCCAGTCAGGACCGGTGAGGCGGGCCATGAGAGCCGATTTAAGGTGGCGGTGCAGACATTCGACCAGTCCATTGGCCTGCGGGTGGTGGGCCGTGGTGCGGTGTAGGGGGCCAGCGAGTGGTGCGGTCCACCACCTTAAACAGGTAACAGTTGCCCCGGGAAACGGCCCAAGGATGTCCACGTGAATGTGGCTGAACCATTTCCAGACGTGCTCGAACTCCTGTACAGGCACCCTGGTGTGCCTGTGCACCTTGGACATCTGGCAATGGGTGCATGTTCTGGCCCAGCCCGCGATCTGCTTCCCAGCCCATGCCATATGAACCATTCTGCTACCATCCAGACCGTGGACCTGATGGACGGATGTGAAAAGTCGTGGATGTGACGGAAGACCTGCCTGCGCCACTGCTGCGGAATCACTGGCCGCGGGGTGCCCAAGGAGATATCGCACAGGATGGTGCCTTCGCCACTCAGAGTCGAGGTCTCAGAACCGCAGGCTGGTGATGGTGGTCTTGAAGGCCCTCATCTCATTAGCTTCCTGGTCCCGGTTGAGCTTGTCAAAGTCTAGGCCGGGCGTCAGCGCGCAGATG
Source organism: Narcine bancroftii (assembly GCF_036971445.1). NCBI lineage: Eukaryota > Metazoa > Chordata > Chondrichthyes > Torpediniformes > Narcinidae > Narcine > Narcine bancroftii. The sequence goes on along the minus strand of NW_027212328.1, from coordinate 23,088 downwards.
GCCGGTCGCGAGAGTGCATCGGCAACCACACTGTCCTTCCCCGCCTTGTGCGGAATGTTGGTGGTAAACTCCAACACGAAGGAGAGGTGACGCTGCTGTCAGGCTGACCAGGGATCCCTTGCTTTCGCGAGCCCCTGGGTGAGGGGTTTGTGGTTGGTGAAGATGGGAAAAATTCTTCCCTCCAGAAAATGCCACACCGCCAGATACATGCCCAGTAACTCGTGGTCAAAGGCACTATACTTGCGTTCTGGCAGGCGGAGCAGGCGACTGAAGAAAGCCAGCGGCTTCCAATGCCCATTCACCTGCTGCTCCAGGATGGCACTGACGGCAGTGGCATCGACAGAGTGCCACATGCAGTTTGGTGTGCAGGTGGGCAAGCATGGCGGCCTTCGTGAGGGCGTCCTTTGTGGCCTCGAATGCGGTGTAGGCTTCTGGATTCCAAGTGAGCGTCTTGTGCTTGGCTACGATGAGGGCGAACAGCAGCTGCATGATGCACACAGCTCCCGGGATGAAGCGGTTGTAAAAGTTGACCATACCCACGAACTCCTGTAGCCCCTTGAGGCTGTTAGGGTGTGGGAACTCCCTGATAGCGGCAACCTTCGTAGTGGTGGGCATAGCTCCTTCGGCCTTGATGGTACGGCCCAGGAACTGCATGAACTCTTTGCCGAACTGGCATTTGGCCAGGTTGATGGTAAGGCTAAGTAAATGAAGACGAAATCCAGATCCCTGTCCACTGAGTCCATGGGTCGCTGGAAGGTCTGAGCGACGTTCTTGAGCCCGAACTGCATGCGCAGGAATTCGAACAGGCCAAAGGAGGTGATGATGGACGTCTTGGGTATGTCCTCAGGGTGCACCAGGATCTGATGATATCCGCACACCAGGTCAACCTTGGAGAAGACCCTCGTGCCTTGCAGGTTGCCTGTAAATTCCTGGATGTGAAGGATGGGGTAACGGTCAGGAACGGTGCCTCGTTGAGCAGTCAATAGTTTCCGCAGGGATGCCAGCCGCCAGAGGCTTTCAGGACCAGGTGGAGTGGCGAGACCCATGGGCTGTCGGACCGTCGAATGATCCCCAGCTCCAACAGGTGCGAAAACTCCTCCTTCGCTACCTGGAGCTTGTCAGGAGGGAGCCGGCGTGCCTTGACGTGAACTGGCGGGAACTGGCTGGGGATGTGGTGGAACACCCCATGGCGTGGCAAGGCAGTGGAGAACTGTGGCTTGAGGAGTGTTGGGAACACATCCAGGATCTGCTGGAACTAGTCTCTGGGCGTGCTGATCTTAGCCATCTGCAGTTGCTCAGAGCCGGAGGCATTGAGATGAACGGCCTAGAAGGTACGGGCATCGACCACGCGCCTACCTCAAATGTCCACCAGAAGCCCATGTGTGAGGAGGAAGTCTGCACCCAGGATGGCAGTCGGGAGGGACAAGACAGTGAATCTCCACACGAAATTTCGTTGGCTGATCTGGAAATGAATTGTCTTGTCTCCATACGTCCAGATTGCTTTTGCGTTGGCTGCACGGAGGGGAGGTCCATGAGGTCGGTTCCTAGATTCGATGGATGACGCTGATCTGGGCTCCAGTGTCAACGAGGAACCGCTGACAGAGTCCCGCAGGTAGAGAAGGCTGTGTCTTTGGCCAGCCACCGCAGCCATCAACAGTGACTAGCCTAGTCATTTCCCTGGAACGAGCAGGGCTGACAACACTTCCGAGTCTTGACTCCCCAGCGCTGGTGGTAGAAGCAGAGGCCTGAAGAAGATGCTGTGGCCTTGGTTATGCACTTGGGGGCCCCTGCAGGGGCCGGGTGCTCTACCACAGCACTTGGAACAGGCTTGACGTGGTTGTGCCCGTGCCTCGTGACCTGTTGGACAACTGAACCTTCCGAGAATCGTGCGAGCCGTAGCTCTTGGGCCTTCTGGGCGACCTTCCTCGGGTCAGTGGGTGGATGCCCCGGGCATATGTTCGAGGAAGATGCGCTCGAAAAGTGGGCAGTTGGTGTGCTCACCCATGAGCGCGAGCATCTTGTCCATCAGTTCCATCGGGGACCTGCCCCCAGGGCGTCGAGGTGCAGCACCTGAGCGGCACGCTGGTGTCTGGATAGTCCAAGGGACCCGGTAAGCACTCGCTTGATGGTCTTGTATTTGTCCTCGGCAGGTGAGTGCTGAACAAGGTGCAGTACGCATCTGGCGGTGGCCTGGTCCAGGGCAGAAACCACATGGTAGAATTTGGTCGTGTTGGATGAAATATGGCAGAGGTGAAACTGGGCCTCCGCGTGGCCAAACCAGGTCTCCGGCTCGTGAACCCAGAATTCAGGCAGTTTCACAGCTATAGGGCTGAGCCCAGGCTCACTCATGATGGATTCAAAGATGTTTGAACCAGTCGGGGTCACCAATTGTAGTGGCAGCTACACTGTTCCTGCAATAACACACGCAACCAGACAGGTTGAGCTTAGTGAGCAGACTAGTTTATTGCAGGCTGCTGGGCTGCACTTATACTCCCAGCCCGGACCTGGCTGAGAACCGCGCTGGAGGATGCTGACATCACGTGGGCGTCACGTGGTCCACAAGCACTGGTTTCTGAGCCTCGAGCTGGAAGGTAGAGAAACCCCTGACGGCGCCATTTTGGCTGGCTGCCCCGCTGCGTGGCTTACAAGCAGGGCCAGTTTGCCTGCCTGTGAGCTGCCAGTTTGTCATTTTAAAAATATTCTTTGAGATTATAGGCCTTTTTCCTCTTTCAACATTCCTGTTATTGCCACATAATACAAATATACATACAGCACAGTCCCTTCAGTCCTCGATGCTGTGTCAACCCATATATTCCTTCCAATACTAAACCCTCCCTACCCCTTAATTCTCTATTTTTCTCTCTTCCATGTTAAGAGACTCTCAAATGGCCCCAAGGTTCCAGCCTCCACCACCAACTTCAGCAAGGCATTCCAGGCCTCTACAACTCAAAAAAAACTTACCCCTGATGTCTCCCCTAAACTTCCCTCAGTTCACTTTGTACATACATCCAATGATGTTTGCTGATCTTGCCCTGGGAATATAGGTGCTGGTTGACTACACTACGTATACCTCTTAATCTTGTAGACCTCTATCAAGTCTCCTCTCAGCCTCCTACACTCCAAAGAGAAAAGTCCCAGCTCCACTAACCTTGCCTCATAAGACTGGTTTTCAATCCAGGCAACATCCTAGGAAATCTCCTCTGCACCCTCTTCATTGCTTCCACATTCTTCCTAATATGGTGACCAGCACTGAACACAATACTCTAAGTGTGGTCTTATCAGAGATTTGTAGAGTTGCAACATGTCCTCTCTACTCCTGAACTCAATCTCCCTATAAGTGAATCTCAACATCTCATTGGTCTTAACTATCCTATCAACTTGTGTGGCAGCCTTGAGGGAAGCATAACATACTTCAAATTTTGTCTGGTGCAAGACAGTGCCATAAGCATTAGCCAGCACCCCTAAAATAAGAGGAAAAGAGCAAAAGAGAGCTCCTTCAGAGATATTGAGTGCCCAAGGATTTGCCTCAGACAGATTTCTATTCAAAACATTGGCAGCCCGAGCTCTGGGTCCAAACCTCTGATGTGATCAGGTAGCTTTCAGCACCGGAATCCTTTTGGGAATCCTTGCCTTCAGCACCCTAGTAAATCCCAGTTCCAATACCTGGTTCGCATAAGCCCGTCTCATGCAGCCTCACGAGTCCTTTGATCTGAGCCCCTTGCTGTTCCACTGCTATAGTCACCCTCCCTGTAGAGTCATCTCCCATGCTTCTCCTTCTCAGAGGGGGGTATTCTCCCCATTTCTCGCACTCTGCACCAGTCTGCAACTCCTTGTGGTACACAACCAATCACAGGCACTGGCATCTTAAGCATAGATAAGATTTTTAAAAATGTCTGACAGAGGCCAGAATATCTGCTCCAGTATTTTACTTGAGAGGCAAATACTCTATAAAACCCATTAATAAAGAATGATTCAAGCAAATAAAAAGTCAACTGCTCATTGCTTCATGCAAACTTCTGAAAGAAACTCTTGGTCTTTCAGAATAATTTCAATAAGTTGACAGGCAAAAATTGATGTCCAATGCTATAGCAAATTTGCACAAGATCAAGCAAGCCATAATATGAATAAAATAATGCTAAGACAGCGTGAATTACAGTCAAATAAAGCTGTAATACTATTCAAACATGAAAGACTTTTGGGATTAATAGCCAGAAAAGGGCAATAAAGCCAATGTCTGCAAAAAGGATGCTCAAGATTAAATTGCATCTTTGCCTATTATTTTGCAGGGATAATCAAGAATCTATTTCTCCTGAACCCTAATTATACAAGGTATTCAAATAGTCAAATCAATTTTTATTTTAATGTGACTAATTACTGGACCACATTTAAGAATTGTATGCAACTTTGAACCATGCTTCAAATTGTTGGCTTCACAATAGCAATAAAAAGGAGTTGCACAGCAGGGAGATGATAGCAGACCACAGGAGAACAAGGAACGACCACCCTCCACTACACATTAATAACTGTCATGGAGAGAGAAGAGAACACCAAGTTCCTTGGAGTCCACTTAATAAGCAACCTATCTCACTTGTCAGGAAGGCACAACAGTGACTGCACTTCCCAAGAAGACTGAAGCAGGCAAGGCTTTTCTTTGGCTTGGCTTCGCGGACGAAGATTTATGGAGGGGTAACGTCCACGTCAGCTGCAGGCTCGTTTGTGGCTGACAAGTCTGATGCGGGACAGGCAGACATGGTTGCAGCGGTTGCAAGGGAAAATTGGTTGGTTGGGGTTGGGTTTTTCCTCCTTTGTCTTTTGTCAGTGAGGTGGGCTTTGCAGTCTTCTTCAAAGGAGGTTGCTGCCCGCCGAACTGTGAGGCGCCAAGATGCACAGTTTGAGGCGATATCAGCCCACTGGTGGTGGTCAATGTGGCAGGCACCAAGAGATTTCTTTAGGCAGTCCTTGTACCTCTTCTTTGGTGCACCTCTGTCACGGTGGCCAGTGGAGAGCTGGCCACAATAATGTCAACCTTCCACAGGAGCTCCATTAGGAGCATCCTGCCCATTAGCATCTGTGTGGTAGTTACTGTAGAGAAATAGATTAGAAGTCAACTCATAAGACCGCAAGAGTGGCAGACAGGATAACTAGGGTATCCGTCCCCGTCCTGCCCACCCCCCTCCCAACCAAGCGATATGATCTACCTTTCAGCTACTCCCATGAGGTAAGAGATACAGGAGTATCACAGCCAGCATCACCAGACTGACAAACAGCTTCTTCCCATTGGCAGCGAGTCTGCTAAATGACTAAATGAACTGCGCACACTAACCATCAAAGACTCAACTATTTATTAAATAATATTTATTTATTTTTCTATGTTGTCCTCCAGAAATATTGCTTGTCTGTATGCATGTCATATCTGGGTTGTGCGTTTGCACGTTTTGCACCAAGAACCAAAGAACACCATTCAGAGAGTAAATACAATTGAAATTGATGCAAGAAATTCATTTGAGTACACGAATCAAGTGGGATAGAGTTCAAGAGCTATGGGGTAATGTTGCAGTTATACAAGGTCTTAGCTAAACCCCACTTGGAAAGCTGTGTTTAGTTCTGGTTACCTCACTACAGGAAATATGTGGATGCTATAGAGGGCGCAAAGAAGATTTATAAGGATGTTTCTTGGATTGAAGAGCATGCCTTACGAGGATAGGATGAGTGAACTAGTTTCTTCCCCCCCCCCCCACCCTTGGAACAACAGAAAAGGAGGGATGACCTAATACAGGAATACAAGGTGATGAGAGGCATTGATCATATGGATGGCTAGACACTCCCCCCCCCCCCCTCAAAACTGAAATGCCTAACATGAGGGGGCATAGTTTTTAGCTGCTTGAAAGTACAGGGCAGATGTTAGAGGCAAGTTTTGACACAATGTGGTGGGTGCATTGAATGCACTGCTGGGAACAGTGGTGGAAGCATGTTCAAGATCTTTCAAGAGACTATTAGATAGGTACATGGAACTGAGAAAAGTGGAGGGAAACACAATCAAGAAATTCTAATCAGTTGTTAGAGTAGGCTATTAAGTTGGCACATTATGGGCTGAAGGGCCTGAACTATGGTGTAGATTTCTATGTTCTATAATCATCTAAGACAACTTTGCAGAATTTAAACCAGCAACAAGACAAATGTTTGCTAAAAATAGGCAATAACTACCAAATTAAGTGTCAAATTGGAAAGAGAACTAGGATTAACTTTATCTATCTGGATTAAATGAGCAGAATTTACTGAATAGCAGAACTTTAGCAGATTCAAATAGTGGATTACCCCGCTCCCATCCTGCACAAACCAAACTTCTTCAATAAAACCAATGCTTATTAGAATACCTCAAATCCTATCTGCTTCCACTCTGGCCAGAATCCAGTTGGAATATTTCAATGCATTTCAGCTGCACAGGACACGAGAAAGTAACATTATGGACAGAATTACAATTTCTTCCTACTGGAAGCACAAATAGTAAATTAGATAAGGAAATCTCAATTACTTAATGCTGTTCAAGCTAATACATGTAGCAAGACTGAACATGCAATTTTTCATAATGCTCTGAATAGTTTTTGAATTCTTGTATAATCTATCAAAAGCAAATAAAATTCTCCTGATAGCTTTCCCAATTAAAATTAATTGACTAAAATGAGGTAACAAGGTTCCATATGGATACATAGCTTGTGATATCGCCAAATGTTGATGCAAATGAAACTTCTTTTCCCAAGAATTAACTATAAAAATGTGGCTTTCAGTTCCCCAATATTAAGGGGAAATACAAGGAATGGATAGGAGACTAAAATCTGTTACGAGCCCAGAGGACCAAATCCCAGCAGCAATAGATATTCACCAAGACAAATGGTTACTTAAAAAGTTACTTTTAAATATCTTTAAACATGAAAATAGATTCAAACTTTAACTTATCTATTATTAACTTAACTCCCTTCTAATTCTAAGCACATGTATATGTAATATGTGTACAAATCCAGAAAAGGTCTTTGGTTCACAGTTCAATCTCACTTCTCATTCCTCCAAGCTCACTGGTTGCAGGCAATTCTTATACTGTGCACAGAATTTAACATGCATAAAGTTCACCAGGCTTTGGTGCTCGAAAGGTAAATGGTTACCGCTCAGGAAGGTTCTTGTTGATTTTCAGTGAGAGAGATGTGTTGTTCCAGGATGTCCACAATTGATGTACTTCCATCAGTCACCTCAGTCTTACTGATGAAACTTGCCCCATCAGGGTTCTCCAGATGTTAACCTCTTTCTTTCAGGTCATTACAGAGTCCCTTTCTGATTCTCTTATTCCAAGTGAAACATTAGACAGCCAGTCCTCTCCTCTTGCATGAGCCACAAGGGCTTCAACCAGGCTCTCTTCCAAAAGCTTGCCAGCTTGTCCTGTATCAGTTCAGGCAATTTCTGCTGGCTGACACTGTCAGAGTCTATATAAACACACACAAAACCTGCGACTCTCTCTGCTTGCAAAAACATTTCACCTGTTGCCTTGATAAACAATAATCCATTAGTGACATCTCTGGAGCACTCTTCAAAGCCACTAGGTCTCCTGTATTTCAAATAAGATCTGTTTTAAAGTGTTTGCATGTGACCTACTCTAACAAACCTTTTCCAATTTATCTCCCAAAAACATTTTTATATACTCTGTCACAACCGAATTTAACATTTATAAAATTCACCAGGTTTTGTTGCTTGAAAGGTAAAACACATTCCAACAACAATGACTGAGCAGCACCAGTATTTCTAAGAATTTTAACTGGAACCTAAGATCCTCCCTCCTTTACTGAAACCAAGCCCTCTGACAAAAGGGTTGAAAACATCCATGACACCCTTACCAGGTTTGGAACATCTGCTCTCCTTAAATTCAAATGTTTGAATACATGCTTCTGGTAAAACCTCCTTTTCCTGTGTCTTTTTCAATACTAGACAATTCGCAACAACATGACCAGGTTTCTTACAAAAATGACATACACATCCAGTTCTATCTTTTCCCACCATATCTTCATCTTTTCTCTTAGCATTCTCCACAAACTTAATTTCAGGCTTACTAGTCTGCTCCACATTAACCTTCTGAACAGGCTTAATTCTCCGAAAATTTGTCCGCTAATCGAGCCATTTGCTGCCACATCCCCACGTCTCTCCCTCATCCAGGTACAATTTAATCTCATTTGGAACACCTTTTAATTTCCTCAATTAACATCAATTCTCTCAATCTATCAAAGTCATTATTTATTCCTTTTGAAGCACACCAACTGTCAAAACAAAATCCACACAAAATTGATTCCATGTTTTCACCAAACCGCTAAATTTTTGTCTATATGCTTCTGGAACTTCTGGAAACAACTCTTAAGCTTTCAATACTGCTTGTTTAACAGTATCATAATTTGCCACTTGCTCTGTAGTCAAATTAGAGTATGCAAATTGTGCTTTTCCTTTCAATACACTTTGGAGCATAAGGCCATATTTCTTTTGGCAATCTTGAACTCAGCAAACTTTTCAAAAAGCTGAAAATATGTATCTATCTCCATCATCCAAAAGGAGGAACTAGATTTACCTCTCTACTAGCCAAAAACCTCTCCCCAGGAGTTACAGCCTCAATTCTCTTACTTCTCACCATCTCAATTTTTAATCTCTCTCTCCTCCCACCCTCGGTCAATCTCTCTCTCTCTCTCCTCCCACCCTCGGTCAATCTCTCTCTCTCTCTCTCCTCCCACCCTCGGTCAATCTCTCTCTCTCTCTCTCCTCCCAACCTCGGTCAATCTCTCTCTCTCTCTCCTCCCACCCTCGGTCAATCTCTCTCTCTCTCTCTCTCCTCCCACCCTCGGTCAATCTCTCTCTCTCTCTCTCTCCTCCCATCCTCGGTCAATCTCTCTCTCTCTCTCTCTCCTCCCACCCTCGGTCAATCTCTCTCTCTCTCTCTCCTCCCACCCTCGGTCAATCTCTCTCTCTCTCTCTCCTCCCACCCTCGGTCAATCTCTCTCTCTCTCTCTCCTCCCACCCTCGGTCAATCTCTCTCTCTCTCTCTCCTCCCACCCTCGGTCAATCTCTCTCTCTCTCTCTCCTCCCACCCTCGGTCAATCTCTCTCTCTCTCTCTCCTCCCACCCTCGGTCAATCTCTCTCTCTCTCTCTCCTCCCACCCTCGGTCAATCTCTCTCTCTCTCTCTCCTCCCACCCTCGGTCAATCTCTCTCTCTCTCTCTCCTCCCACCCTCGGTCAATCTCTCTCTCTCTCTCTCCTCCCACCCTCGGTCAATCTCTCTCTCTCTCTCTCCTCCCACCCTCGGTCAATCTCTCTCTCTCTCTCTCTCCTCCCACCCTCGGTCAATCTCTCTCTCTCTCTCTCCTCCCACCCTCGGTCAATCTCTCTCTCTCTCTCTCCTCCCACCCTCGGTCAATCTCTCTCTCTCTCTCTCCTCCCACCCTCGGTCAATCTCTCTCTCTCTCTCTCCTCCCACCCTCGGTCAATCTCTCTCTCTCTCTCTCCTCCCACCCTCGGTCAATCTCTCTCTCTCTCTCTCCTCCCACCCTCGGTCAATCTCTCTCTCTCTCTCTCCTCCCACCCTCGGTCAATCTCTCTCTCTCTCTCTCCTCCCACCCTCGGTCAATCTCTCTCTCTCTCTCCTCCCACCCTCGGTCAATCTCTCTCTCTCTCTCTCCTCCCACCCTCGGTCAATCTCTCTCTCTCTCTCTCCTCCCACCCTCGGTCAATCTCTCTCTCTCTCTCCTCCCACCCTCGGTCAATCTCTCTCTCTCTCTCCTCCCACCCTCGGTCATCTCTCTCTCTCTCTCTCCTCCCACCCTCGGTCAATCTCTCTCTCTCTCTCTCCTCCCACCCTCGGTCAATCTCTCTCTCTCTCTCTCCTCCCACCTCGGTCAATCTCTCTCTCTCTCTCTCCTCCCACCCTCGGTCAATCTCTCTCTCTCTCTCTCCTCCCACCCTCGGTCAATCTCTCTCTCTCTCTCTCCTCCCACCCTCGGTCAATCTCTCTCTCTCTCTCTCCTCCCACCCTCGGTCAATCTCTCTCTCTCTCTCTCCTCCCACCCTCGGTCAATCTCTCTCTCTCTCTCTCCTCCCACCCTCGGTCATCTCTCTCTCTCTCTCTCCTCCCACCTCGGTCAATCTCTCTCTCTCTCTCTCCTCCCACCCTCGGTCAATCTCTCTCTCTCTCTCTCCTCCCCACCCTCGGTCAATCTCTCTCTCTCTCTCTCCTCCACCCTCGGTCAATCTCTCTCTCTCTCTCTCCTCCCACCCTCGGTCAATCTCTCTCTCTCTCTCTCCTCCCACCCTCGGTCAATCTCTCTCTCTCTCTCTCCTCCCACCCTCGGTCAATCTCTCTCTCTCTCTCTCCTCCCACCCTCGGTCAATCTCTCTCTCTCTCTCCTCCCACCCTCGGTCAATCTCTCTCTCTCTCTCTCCTCCCACCCTCGGTCAATCTCTCTCTCTCTCTCTCCTCCCACCCTCGGTCAATCTCTCTCTCTCTCACTCCTCCCACCCTCGGTCAATCTCTCTCTCTCTCTCTCCTCCCACCCTCGGTCAACCTCTCTCTCTCTCCCCCCACCCTCGGTCAACCTCTCTCTCCCTCTCCCCCACCCTCGGTCAACTCTCTCTCCCCCCACCCTCGGTCAACCTCTCTCTCCCCCCACCCTCGGTCAACCTCTCTCTCCCCCACCCTCGGTCAACCTCTCTTCCCCCCACCCTCGGTCAATCTCTCTCTCCCCCACCCTCGGTCAATCTCTCTCTCCCCCCACCCTCGGTCAATCTCTCTCTCCCCCCACCCTCGGTCAATCTCTCTCTCCCCCCCACCCTCGGTCAATCTCTCTCTCCCCCCACCCTCGGTCAATCTCTCTCTCCCCCACCCTCGGTCAATCTCTCTCTCCCCCCACCCTCGTCAATCTCTCTCTCCCCCCACCCTCGGTCAATCTCTCTCTCCCCCCACCCTCGGTCAATCTCTCTCTCCCCCCACCCTCGGTCAATCTCTCTCTCCCCCCACCCTCGGTCAATCTCTCTCTCCCCCCACCCTCGGTCAATCTCTCTCTCCCCCCACCCTCGGTCAATCTCTCTCTCCCCCCACCCTCGGTCAATCTCTCTCTCCCCCCACCCTCGGTCAATCTCTCTCTCCCCCCACCCTCGGTCAATCTCTCTCTCCCCCACCCTCGGTCAATCTCTCTCTCCCCCACCCCTCGGTCAATCTCTCTCTCCCCCCACCCTCGGTCAATCTCTCTCTCCCCCCACCCTCGGTCAATCTCTCTCTCCCCCCACCCTCGGTCAATCTCTCTCTCCCCCCACCCTCGGTCAATCTCTCTCTCCCCCCACCCTCGGTCAATCTCTCTCTCCCCCCACCCTCGGTCAATCTCTCTCTCCCCCCACCCTCGGTCAATCTCTCTCTCCCCCCACCCTCGGTCAATCTCTCTCTCCCCCCACCCTCGGTCAATCTCTCTCTCCCCCCACCCTCGGTCAATCTCTCTCTCCCCCCACCCTCGGTCAATCTCTCTCTCCCCCCCACCCTCGGTCAATCTCTCTCTCCCCCCACCCTCGGTCAATCTCTCTCTCCCCCCACCCTCGGTCAATCTCTCTCTCCCCCCACCCTCGGTCAATCTCTCTCTCCCCCCACCCTCGGTCAATCTCTCTCTCCCCCCACCCTCGGTCAATCTCCTCTCTCTCCCCCCACCCTCGGTCAATCTCTCTCTCCCCCACCCTCGGTCCAATCTCTCTCTCCCCCCACCCTCGGTCAATCTCTCTCTCCCCCCCACCCTCGGTCAATCTCTCTCTCCCCCCACCCTCGGTCAATCTCTCTCTCCCCCCACCCTCGGTCAATCTCTCTCTCCCCCCCACCCTCGGTCAATCTCTCTCTCCCCCACCCTCGGTCAATCTCTCTCTCCCCCCACCCTCGGTCAATCTCTCTCTCCCCCCACCCTCGGTCAATCTCTCTCTCCCCCCACCCTCGGTCAATCTCTCTCTCCCCCCACCCTCGGTCAATCTCTCTCTCCCCCCACCCTCGGTCAATCTCTCTCTCCCCCCACCCTCGGTCAATCTCTCTCTCCCCCCACCCTCGGTCAATCTCTCTCTCCCCCCACCCTCGGTCAATCTCTCTCTCCCCCCCACCCTCGGTCAATCTCTCTCTCCCCCCACCCTCGGTCAATCTCTCTCTCCCCCACCCTCGGTCAATCTCTCTCTCCCCCCACCCTCGGTCAATCTCTCTCTCCCCCCACCCTCGGTCAATCTCTCTCTCCCCCCACCCTCGGTCAATCTCTCTCTCCCCCCACCCTCGGTCAATCTCTCTCTCCCCCCCACCCTCGGTCAATCTCTCTCTCCCCCCACCCTCGGTCAATCTCTCTCTCCCCCCACCCTCGGTCAATCTCTCTCTCTCCCCCCACCCCTCGGTCAATCTCTCTCTCCCCCCACCTCGGTCAATCTCTCTCTCCCCCACCCTCGGTCAATCTCTCTCCTCCCCCCACCCTCGGTCAATCTCTCTCTCCCCCCACCCCTCGGTCAATCTCTCTCTCCCCCCACCCTCGGTCAATCTCTCTCTCCCCCCACCCTCGGTCAATCTCTCTCTCCCCCCACCCTCGGTCAATCTCTCTCTCCCCCCACCCTCGGTCAATCTCTCTCTCCCCCACCCTCGGTCAATCTCTCTCTCCCCCACCCTCGGTCAATCTCTCTCTCCCCCACCCTCGTCAATCTCTCTCTCCCCCACCCTCGGTCAATCTCTCTCTCCTCCCACCCTCGGTCAATCTCTCTCTCCTCCCACCCTCGGTCAATCTCTCTCTCCTCCCACCCTCAGTCAATCTCTCTCTCTCTCCCACCCTCAGTCAATCTCTCTCTCTCCTCCCACCCTCAGTCAATCTCTCTCTCTCCTCCACCCTCAGTCAATCTCTCTCTCTCCTCCCACCCTCAGTCAATCTCTCTCTCTCCTCCCCCACCCTCAGTCAATCTCTCTCTCTCCTCCCACCCTCAGTCAATCTCTCTCTCTCCTCCCACCCTCAGTCAATCTCTCTCTCTCCCTCCCACCCTCAGTCAATCTCTCTCTCTCCTCCCACCCTCAGTCAATCTCTCTCTCTCCTCCCACCCTCAGTCAATCTCTCTCTCTCCTCCCACCCTCAGTCAATCTCTCTCTCCTCCCACCCTCAGTCTCTCCAATTCCAACTCAACAGATCTATCCTCTGGAAAATTTTCTTTCTCATCAAAATTTCCTCACCTATATAATACTTCACTATAATCCTCTCTATTTGTATTTTCCTCATCCAATGCTTGACTTCAGTCAGTTTTAATGCCCAAGAAATAACCATCAGTTCCTCTTTTCTCTTCCTCTGCAGGTGATGGTTGTGACAGAAATGTATCAACATCCATTGCTGCTCTTTTTCCCCCACACACAAGCTTTAAATTATCTTAAAAAAAAATTAACTAATAAAATCACAAAAGTTTCAATTTTCAATTGAATGGATGAGCCCCCATAAAATGTTATGAGCCCAGAGGACCCCAAAACCCAAGACAAATGGTTACTTAAAACGTTGCGTTTAATTATCTTTCACATGAAAATAGAATCAAACTTTAACTTATCACTATTAACTTACTTGACCTAGCTTAACCCTTTCTCATTCTAAGCGCACATGAATGTATGCGTGCAAGTTGAGAAAAGTTATTTGGTTCACAGTCCAATCTCACTTCTCATTCCTCCAAGTTCACTGCTTGCAGGCAATTCTTATACTGTGTACAGAATTTAACATTTATAAAGTTCACCAGGCTTTGGTGCTTGAAAGGTAAATGGTTACCACTCAGGAAGGCTCTTGTCAGTTTTCAGAGAGAGATTTGTTGTTCCTTTTACTTCCATCAGCCACTTCAGTGTTTTGCTGAAGAAACCTGTCCTATCATGGTTTTCCAGATGATAATCTCTTTCATTCAGGTCACCACAGAGTTCCTTTTTGTTTCTCTTATTTCAAGTGAAACATTAGGCAGCCAGTCCTCATGAGCTACAAGGGCTTTGACCAGGCTGTCTTTCAAATGGGGCATTCACAAGTTCTTTCATCTGTTGCCTCTTGTAAACAATGCATTAGTGAAGTCTCTTGAGCACTCTTCACAGCTCTTGCAAAAGCTATGAGGCCCCAATATGCCTAGCACTGGGCAGAGCTCCAGTATTTCAAATAAGATCTGTTTTAAAGTGTTTGTATGTAATCCACTCAAACAAACCCTTCCCAATTCACCTCCCAAAAACATCTATATACTCTGTCTCAGATCAGAATTTATTGTCACAAACAAGTCATTAAATTTGGTGTTTTGTGGCAGCATCAAGGTGCAAACGTACATATATAACCATCTGACAACACAGCTCCAAAAAATAACAATAGTGCATAAATAGTAAGGTAGTGTCTGGTTCATTGATTATTCAAGAATCTGACAGTAGTGGGTAAGAAGCTGTTCTTTGTGCTGCTGAGTGCTCATCTTTAGGCTCCTGCACCTTTTCCTCTGATGGTATCAGAGTGAAGAGGGCATGGCCTTGGTGGTGGGGGTCTTTGAGGATAGAGGCAGCTTTTTTCAGACACTGCCTCACTCGATGGAATGAAGTCTGGTGCCTATGATGTCGCAGGCTGGGTCAACAACTCTCTATAGAGTTTATTCTTTTCCTGAGACAACTTTAATTTCCTTCCTATGACAGCATCCATTTGCTCTCGCATATTTATTTTGGTTTCAAGTACTGGTAATTCTAACACTCAATTATGTCCTGGTCACCCTTCCACTCACATGCATATCAACATTCAACTTACTTTTCTACCATTTACCTACCCAAAAGTAATTTACAGTAGCAAATTAACCCAACAGCAAGCAGGCTGTGGGGTGTGAACAGCAGATTCCTCAAGGGGAATTTGACATTTCAAATATGCACAGCAAATGTTTATAATTACTTCAATTCCATTATTTCTGAATCTTAAGTATGGTGTTTTTACGTTATTAATCAAACCCACTACTGGAAGTTAATGCTGAGATAAGGTACTAGTGAAGAGTTTCTATCTTACAAGTCTTCCAGAAGAATCAACTCCCAAGAATTCTGCTACAATTTAGTTACTTCTACTTCATTAGTTGTGTAGATAACTCAATGAAATTTTTTTTATACTATAACAAATGACCTTGGAATGCAAATTCAGTTAATGAGCTAACTGATCAAAAAATAAAAGTCAACAAGGTCAAAAGTTCCCGAAAGATTAGATCAACATTTTAGTAATCAGATGGACCGATGCAAAAATTAAAACAATTCGCAGATGGCCATGAACAGATGTCAGTGCAGCAGTAGCGTGTGGAATTCAAAAGGTCAGCCACAAATTAAAACAATTCTGTTCCAAATGCAAATGGTGACCTAAAATAAAGCAATCTGTTGCAAATACTCAGCACTCAAAATGCCAGTCATGATACATCTACTGTTCCTCCACAGATGCTGCCTGATATGCTGAATTCCTCTAACAGTTGTTTTAAAACAAAAAAGATTAATCTCTCTACAGAAGCAGCCCAATTATTTCAAGCATTTTGCCTCAAGCCCCCTCATTATGTTTAAACAGTAGTTTGCTATGACCAATTGAAGCACCTTGGCGAGAACCATACAAAATACAGCCTTTGCTTTTCAAAACCATTTCACTACAGATACTAATTATTAACAAGTTCACTGAATTATTCAAAAATATAGTTATCGCCATTTGACTACCAGTGTCCAGAAAAATCTTTACTTATCAAGCATTGCATGGGGCTAAGTTTATAGAGAAAGCCATCATTTTCTTTTGTTTTAGCAGTTCAAATTTCAGAGAAAGCTGCGAAATCTCATCACCTGCAATAATCCAGAATTACAAGCATGACCAATAATCTCAATTTCACAAAATCGCAGTCTACGCTGCTTGTATAAAATTTTGTTTGCACTACATGAACAATGAAACAGAACCTAATGCTGATTTGGTTTCAAGTTTAAGAACGGGAGCAAAAAATATACACATTTTGAGCACAACGTCACCATTCTAAACTCTGAACGTCTGCTTCAACGAAATGCACAACCACCGTTCCAGTTCTTGCTTCCCACACAAGTAGCAGGAATGGTTCTTGCTTCCTGTCTTCCGAGCAGCCCCCCCCCCCCCCCCCACCAAAAAGATGGTGCACACCTTTACAGTAATTCAACAAATATCTCGTTTAAATAGGAGACGTTGGCGGGCAGAGTTAACCCTGCAACCTTCGTGTCCCCAGACATTCCGGCCGTGGCACTAAGCGAGGCACAGTCCCAAAGAAAGGCCCTCCAGCCAGAAGGCGTCCAGAGAAGGGCAGGAAAGAGAAGGACAGAGGACAGGCAGTCTCTCCCCACCCTCGTCCAGCTGGACGGCCGAGCGACTACTGCCCTCCCCCTTTCTATCTCACCTTGATCCGGACTTCGTAAGTGGTGAAACGCTGCCGACCCACACCCATCGTCTGCGGGGTCCCCACGTCGATCTCGAGGAAATTGCTGGGCGGCCCGTAGGCATCGTTGAGATTCTGAGGCTTCGCTAACAACCTCCTGGTATCTGGCACGGCCTCAGCCATCTTGCTCTCCCCCAAACTGACGGCTCCCGATGACGTTTCCTTTCGCCGTCAGCTGCCTTTCAAATGACTGAGGATCCGCCGCGCCTCCTGGGCAATGTAGTTCGCGCTTGGCGATGGCGCGCACAAGGCCTGCGGCCCCGGACCACGGAGTCCAGGGTGCAACGCGGTCGGGATTCATCGCCCATCTCGCACCCCGGGCCGCTCCTCTTCATCAGATAAACTCGTCTTAAGCAGCTGACAAACGGCCCTCTGCGATAACGACTTTTAAATTATTTGGAATGCATAAAATTTGGATTGAAAACTTTTTTTTAAACAAACGAGTTATTTTGCAATTGCGCAATAAATGTTGGAATCAGTTGACGACAGCATAAAAGCAGGCCCTTCGGCCCAAATATTCCATCTAGCCTCGTGGGGATGGGGATCATAGTTTCCATCCCCTAGCATCCATGTACCTATCCATCCTATTCTCAAATGCCAAAATTAAACTCGCGTCCACCACCTCCCCTGCAGTTTGTTCCACACTTTCGCCACCCTGAGTGAAGAAGTTCCCTTGAATGTTCCTCTTAAATATTTCACCTTTCACCCTTAATCCATATCCTGTCCTTCTTGTCTTACCCATCCTCAGTGGGAAAAAAAGCCTGCTTGCATTTACCTTATCTATCTTTGGCTTGGCTTCGCGGACGAAGATTTATGGAGGGGTAAATGTCCACGTATACTACTGTGAGAAACAGAAGTACCTTCACAGAAATTGCTCCAGACAAAAATTGAGAACAAAGAACATTTATTATACAACAATTCAAAGTAGGATGCTTTCCCCTTACACATACTGGGGCTCACCCAACTTTTATACAGTTCATTTTGTTAGAAATTAAAGTACCTTTAAAGAAATTGCTCGAGACAAAAATTGAGAACAAAGAACATTTATTACAACAACAATGCAAAGTTGGGTGCTTCCCCTTACCCTGGGAATACACACACATACTGGGGCTCACCCAACTTTTATACAGTCAATTTCAGTATCAGAGTGCCCTCCCCCTTACATTCTTCTGCCCCCTGGATGGGTTTGGCATAGGTAATCCTTCCTGCCTACGTGCAGTTTCAGTACACTTGGAGGACCAGGGGGTATCCTGTGGGTGTCCCTTATTCACACCTTCCTGATTCTCTGCCTACGTGCAGTTTCAGTACACTTGGAGGACCAGGGGGTATCCTGTGGGTGTCCCTTATTCACACCTTCCTGATTCTCGGGGCTACAATCTCTTGGTATGCGGAGTTGACTCATTCTATCTAGGGTTGGCTAGTTTCATATGTATAAATCTGTGTATGGTTAGCTAATTAGATATGTAGGACTTGGTACTTCTGTCCAGGTCTAGGAGACCTTTATCTGATCCAGACTACCTCAACTTCCTACATTCTATTGTACCTTACCATTCCTTTTCTTAGTCTTATGGTGGCTCTTGTCACACAGAAGATTCTTATGTTAATCGTGCTGACTCTGCTTTCCTGCATCCTAATCCCCAAGCTCATCCTGTTTGTACTGGTTACAGCCATTAACTGATGAATTTTAGTTTCTTCCATGTTCATAATTTTAGATCAATTTTCCCATCTCTCACAATTTCATTGTGGAGGTATCCTCCCCCCCCCCCCCCCCAACATTCTTCTGCCTCCAGGATAAGTTTGGCATTAGGCAATCCTGTCTGCCTACGTGCGGTTTCTGTGAACTTGGAGGACCAGGGGGTATCCTGCCTGTGTCCCATCATGTCATTGTCCTTATTCACACCTTCCCAACCCTCAGGGCTTACTAACTCTTATATGCAGAACTTGCTAATTCTGTCTAAGGCTTACTAATTACATATGCGGAACTTGCTGACTCTCTCTAAGGCTAGAAGACCCTTATCTTATTCAGACTAACTCTACTTCCTACATTCTAATATCTATCCTTATCCTATTCATACTGGCTTTATTAATTACACAGATATCCATACTAGTTTCCTCATCTTTCATATTTTCATATTAGTTTTACTCATCTCTCACAATCTCTCACAATCCTCACTTTTCTTTCAGCTACGCTTCGTGAATTCTCAACTGGAATGTATTACTTGTAAACTTGGTCTTTTTCCCAGCGGGTCAGTAAACGAACTGCAGTCTCAGCATCATCAGACAGAATTTGGGAAACATACATCCTTTGGGTTATAGTGATCTGACGAGGGGTCTGTTGAATTAAATACTGCACACAAGCCTTTAGGCAGGGGAGCACCATAATGGTCAGAATAGCGAGTCCAGCTGCTATACGGGCTGTGGGTATCAGACTCCAGTTACCAATAAAAAGTCTAGTCCATACCACACCGGACCGAGGGTGCCAAGTCTGAACCTGGGCATGGGAAGATTTTTGAACTCCTGAAGAAGTGTCTTTAACCGCCTGACCGTTGTGAGCATTGTCATTAACCAGTCTTTCACAAAGGCTGCCTTCAGCAGCCAACAAGTAATCGAGAGCCAGGCAGTTTTGTTGAACTGTGGCTCGTATCTGTCGTCTTTCTTCAGCCCATAAATTCAGGGCCATCATTGTCTGTTCAGTGATGATCTCCAAGCCTGGAGTCTGATTAAATGATTTAAATGCCAAGCAGCTGTGGTGTTCTGGAGCAGCTTACGTCATTTACAACTGGAACTCCCCTTACAGTGGTGGTTCTTAACATTCCGAATGTCTGTGTGACCCAAAGGATGATTTACAGGAGACCAAGTTGGGGAGGGGTGCTTCTTGTCACTTAACCTGTGAGTTGCAGCTTGTCTGCGAACATTAGCATAAGTATCACTGAACCTGTGAATTGCAGCCTGTCTGTGAACATTAGCATATTTATTAACTCTATCTCTGCTACGTGTACAATCCTGACTAACATTCTGTCTGTCATTGTCCCACCATCTTCTTTGTGCTATCTCTTTAAAACTCCTCTTTTTAATATCTGTAGAGGCCGGAATACAAACCAAGTCTACTCCCCTAGGGCCGTTCTGTTCCCCTGGTCCATGTTGGGATCCTATATTAACCCATACTAAATAAGGTAGCCCACTATGACTATACTCTATACCTGCGCCCTGTCTGCATTCTAAAGGTAAATAATTGTCACCTCTGCTGCCCCTATTCCAGGAGGACTTAATACATTGTGAGCAATTTGGTGATTTCCCAAAATTGGGAACCAACAAGTAAACAAAACAGCAAATGGTAAAAACAACATTACAGCACTTTTTCCCGGCGTAGTGTAACTTTCAGATCAGAAGGATGAAGGACTGCACGCCAGGTGGAGGGTAGATTATCAATGTCTTTAGTCTGTGATTCAGCAGCTTGTTTAATTCGTTGGATGTGGCTCCATCTCTTTTCTTTCGTTTGCACGGCAGTGTCTGTAATCAAAAGTACACAATAGGGGCCATCCCAGACAGGTTTTAGTTGGTGATCTTGCCACGCTTTTACATATATCCAATCACCAGGTTTAATAGAATGAATAGGATATTCCAGGGGTGGGGTTTGAGCTAATAAGCCCTTCTGTCGTAAGTCATACAGAGAAGTAGAAAGTCCCTGTAAATATTTAGATATGTACTGGTCATTAGCCTCAGGGGTAGGGGTATCAGTGTGGAATCCCATGTAAGGAAGACCAAACATCATTTCATATGGTGAGACAGCAAGGTCCTTACGAGGAGCTGTGCGAGTCCTAATTAAAGCTAAGGGTAAGCATTTAATCCAGGAGAGGCCAGTTTCCTCATGAAGTCGAGTGAGCTAATTTTTCAAGGTCTGATTCATTCGTTCAACACGGCCTGAGCTCTGGGGGTGCCATGGGGTATGTAGCTGCCAATCTATTCCCAGTATTTTGCACACACCCTGGAGTACCTGAGAGGTAAAATGTGTACCTCGATCTGAGTCAATGGTTTGAATCATACCATATCGTGGAATCACAGACTCCAGTAGTATCCTGATAACGGTGCTGGCACGATCATTCGGGGTCAGGAAAGCCTCAACCCATCGTGTGAAATGATCTACCATCACCAGGAGGTATTTGTAAACCCCTATCTTAGGTAATTCCGTAAAGTCAATTTGTATCCGTTGAAATGGGCATACAGCTATATCGCGACCGCCAGGCATTACCTGGCACATAACTTTCTTATTTACTCTCTGACAGATTGGACAACCCCGAGTACTTTGTTTGGCTATAGTGTATATGCCCGAGCAATGAAAAGACCGTACAAAAGTATCCACAAGTGCCTGTATTCCCCAGTGTGTCTGCTGGCGCAGCTGATCAATAATTTCCCGAGCCAAGGCTTTGTTCAGCACTTGACGTCCTTCTGCCATTCACCACAACCCATCAACAATTTGACGCATTCCCTGGTCTTTCATGTAAACTTCCTCTTCCTGTGAAAAGATGGGAGTCTTTTTAACCTCATGTGGGGTAGGCAGTAACAGCTGCATGTCTATTTTCTCCGTGAGCGCAGCCTGTTTTGCAGCTGCATCTGCCTGTCTGTTCCCCTGTGCTTCAGGACTGTGACCACTTTGATGGCTTCGTACATGAACTACAGCTATTTCCTCAGGTAATGTAAGAGCATCTAGAGATTGGACAATTAAGTTTTCATGGATCAACTTTTGTCCTTTTCCAGTTATCATTCCCCGCTCTTTCCAGATCTTCCCAAAGGTGTGCACTACACCAAAAGCGTACTTTGAGTCTGTGTAAATCGTGCTCACCTTGTTCTCTAGACGCTGGAGAGCTCTACAGAGGGCATACAATTCACAAGATTGTGCTGACCAATGACCGGGAAGGCGACCGGCTTCAATCACTACTCCTTCCTTCCCATCCACTACACTATACCCGCTATAGCGAGTGCCATCAATGCAACGGAAAGATCCATCAATAAACCACCTTTCACCCTCCTGTAAAGGCTCATCGCTTAAATCCTCTCTAATTTTGGTCTGTAAATCTATTACCTCTAAACATACATGCTCTAACTCATTCATGGTATTGTCAGAATTTGGAGAAACGAAGAAAGCTGCTGGATTGTGTTCTTTATTCGTAATCAGGGTCAAATCATCCCTATCCATTAGGATCGCTTCATATTTTAAAATTCTAGAATCTGTAAGCCACCTTCCAGCACGTTGTAAGAGAATATTGCAGACTGTGTGAGGGGTGTGAACTATCATCGGGGCATCAAACGTAATCTTTTGTCCTTCCTCAACTAAAATAGTAGTGGCTGCGATGGCTTGCACACATTCTGGCCAACCACGACAAACAGGGTCTAAAACTTTTGACAGAAAAGCAACTGGCTGTCTACAGCCTGCCCTCTCTTGTGTTAGTACTCCGGTGGCTACACCTCCTTTCGGATTGGTATATAGGTCAAATGGCTTATTTAGGTCGGGTAAAGCCAACACTGGGACACTAATAAGGCGATGTTTCACCAAGTTAAAATCTTTAATCTCTTCCTCTGTCCGGACAACAGCTTCACCCCCTAGAATCGTGAGTTTATCATAGAGAAATCTGACCAGGCTAGAATAATTTTCAATCCAGATTCTACAGTATCCCACTAAACCAAGGAATTTCCTAAGTTCTTGGGCATTCTTGGGAGGTGGGATCTGTAGAATACCACGTATCCTCTCTGGACTTATTTTCCTAGTTCCCTGACTTACCAGATGACCTAAGTATTTAACTTCTGATTGAACAAATTGTAATTTGGATTCGCTCATCCTGAGACCCTTATTCTCCAGAAAATTCAAAAGTTCAACAGTATACTGTTTAACTAATTCGTACGTTTTTCCCATAATTAACAAATCATCAACATATTGTATCAACTGGCAATTCTCTCTCCTAGGAGCCTCGTCTAGTATTTGTTCTAAGACTTGGCCGAATAAATTTGGTGATTCTGTAAAGCCCTGGGGATGGACCGTCCATCGGTATTGATTCTTGCGTCCAGTAAAAGGATTTTCCCATTCAAAGGCAAACATGTCTCTGCTCTCCGCTGCTAACGGACAGGTCCAAAAAGCATCTTTGAGGTCAATCACATTGTGAGAGATGGGAAAATTGATCTAAAATTATGAACATGGAAGAAACTAAAATTCATCAGTTCATGGCTGTAACCAGTACAAACAGGATAAGCTTGGGGGTTAGGATGCAGGAAAGCAGAGTCAGCACGATTAACATAAGAATCTTCTGTGTGACAAGAGCCACCATAAGACTAAGAAAAGGAATGGTAAGGTACAATAGAATGTAGGAAGTTGAGGTAGTCTGGATCAGATAAAGGTCTCCTAGCCCTGGACAGAAGTACCAAGTCCTACATATCTAATTAGCTAAACATACACAGATTTATACATATGAAATTAGCCAACCCTAGATAGAATGAGTCAACTCTGCATACCAAGAGATTGTATCCCCGAGAATCAGGAAGGTGTGAATAAGGACAATGACATGATGGGACACCCACAGGATACCCCCTGGTCCTCCAAGTGTACTGAAACTGCACGTAGGCAGGAAGGA
>NW_027212327.1:0-32681 GCF_036971445.1 Narcine bancroftii | reverse complement strand
CAGTAAATAGCAGGCATACATCAAGTTCAAGGGGGCCCCATATTGCTGCAGCAGGAGGGCTATCGCGTTGTTGTACAATCCCATATTATTTGGTAGGGTTAGGGTTAGGCCCACCAATGATATTAAGCAGATCATACTTAGCACTGTCAACTGAGATCTCGTAGTGCCTCATAAAGGCCTTCAGACAGTGTAGCCACATGTTGAATTTAATAGAGGCCTCTGGTTCCCCGTGATCAGTCTCCAGCTTTTCTCCTTGGATCACCTTGTCCATGGCAAAAATTCAGGATATTAAATTGTAGCATGATCAATAACCACAAGCAAACACAAAGCAAGTGATAAAAGACTTTAATATCCTAAATTATCCAGCACGTAACTACATGTTTCCAGCATGGATCCAAGGCTGGTACTGAAGGAGGAGACTTAGGGCTCTCAGCCTTTATTGGGAAACAATGGGGTTGAGTTACCAGGTTGGAGGTAGGCCAACAGGGGCACTGGCCAATTTCTGCTAATTTGTCTGCCTTACTGCAGACTGTCAATTTCATGTAATATCACACCTATTTTATTACATAATAAAAAAAATCTTGAAGAGGAGTGTCCTTGCTACTGTTTTTATATATTCTCTCCATGATCTATTTCCATATCTCACTCCGTGACTTTATTTAATTCACCACCTGCTATCCCGAAGGCATCGATCCACCCCATTCATTTGTGGGAATTATTTTGTCCTGGTCACTCATCTCATGGGTCCTCATCCTCTGTACCTAGCCATCAGCTCAGATGAACAGTCTCCAGCTAAGGATGCTAGCCAACTAGATAAATGGAGAATCCAAGATCAGCTACCCAGCCACACGCTCTCAACCAAGATATCCAGATTTATCTTATCCCTCCCATAAAGGAACAGGGCCTGTTCAAAACTGACAACCAGCCACAGATTCTGCCAATCATTATGACCCTGTTCAACAGCTCAAGGAAATTAGTGGTGTCAGAGGGTTGAGGTCAGAAGACATCAGAGCAGAAATAGGCTATTCAAGTCTGCCCCACCATTTAATCATGAGCTAATCCATTTCTCATTCAGCCTGTCAATCTCTGCCTTAAGTATTCCCAATGACCTGACCTCCACACCATCTGTGACAACAAATTCCACATATTTACCACCCTCTGGATAAAGAAATTTATATGCGCGTCTCTTCTAAGCAGACAGCTTTCAATCCCAAAGATGTTCCCATCATGGGAAAAAACCATTCTACCTCTATTCTGTCTATGCCTTTCAATGTTCAAAATGTTTCATTTTCCTAAACTCTAGCGAATATAGGCCAAGAGCTGTCAGCGCTTCACAAATGATAACCTTTTAATTCCTGGAGTCATCCTTCTGAATCTCTTCTGAACCCTCTCCAATGTTAGAGCATCCTTTCTTAAATGAGGAGCCCAAACCTGCTCACAATGGTCCAGGTGAGGTCTCACCAGGGCCTTATAAAGCCTCAACATTCACACCCCTGCTCTTATATTCTATTCCTCTTGAAATGAACGCCAGCGTTGGATTTGTCTTCTTCACCACCAACTCAATATGCAAGTTTACCTTCAGGCTATCCTGCACAAGGCCTCCCATCTCTCTTTGCATCTGGGTATTTTCAATTTTCTCCCCATTTAGAAAATGATCTGCTCGTTTATTTTTTCTACCAAAGTGCATGACTGTACATTTTCTGACATTGTATTCCATTTGCCACTTCTCTGCCCATTCTCCCAATCTGTCTAAGTCCTCCTGCACCCTCCCTGCTTCCTCAACACTGCCTGCTTCTCCACCTACCTTCATATCATCTACATTCTTATCAGATCATCTGAATTCTTGTTTAACTCCATTCGGTTACTCCACTGTGAGGACTCTTTGAGGGATGCCAACCGTAAAGTTCTCCTCCTTTGATTTAGGCGCTTGCCTCCCTTTTCTTCATACTTTGGCAAAGGGCTCAGGCCTGAAAAGTTGGTTATATATCTTTGCTTCCAATGGCTGCTGCTTCATCTGTTGAGTTTCTCCAGATCTTTTGTGTATTAAATGACAATCACCAGCGTCTGCAGACTTCCTTGAGAAGGGAATGAAGCTAGGTTTCTGAATTTCATAGCCTGGTATTTTCCTGGTGGTCATGAAATCACAACTGTTGAAGCTTCTTGAAAATAACAGATTTGATGTGAGAATGTTGTAGTGGAATACGGGAGGCTGTAAAGTTTTGGCATTTGTGTACATTGACCACTTGTGAGGATACTGAATTTCTTTTAACACAGCTTCCAGAGACCTGGGACTTCACTCTTTCCAATAACTCCAGAAATATTTTCCCCCACTGCTGTGTTAACACTCGCTTAGAGTATCTTTTGGAATGTCTGGGCATCATAGTGGTGGTGCCTCACAGCCCAGAACCCTGGGTTGCATCCTTACCTTTGCTTCTCTGCAGAGTTTCCATGTTTTCCATGAGGGCCAGTGGAATTTATCTCAGGTCTCCAGATTTATCCCAGAGACAAGCTGATAGATCAGAACAGAAGAAATGGGAGCAGGAATTGGACATTTGACCTGTCGAGCATACTCCACCATTCAATAAGATCACGGCTGATCTAGTTGTAGACTCAGCTCCTACTACCTCTTTGTTCCTCCATAACCCTTCATTCCCCTGCAATTCAAAAATCTATCCTTCTAAGCTTTTAAAACATTCAATGAGGCAGCAAGTGTGCCCTCTTGTCCTAGACTCTCCCACCATGGAAGACATGCTTCTTTCCATGACATAGAGTTCTGAGTTATGTGCCCACGCACTCCAATGTTCCCTCATTCCTGCCAATACACCTGGACCTTAAGAATGACTTCCATCACTAAGTCAAGCCACAAAGGCCTTCCCCTTTAAGACTTATATGTCTGTGTTAGTTCGTGCAAGTTAATTTGATCTCTTGTGTTTTTACACCAAGACAATTGGGGTTGCAATTAGCACTGACCGGATGCTAAAGGCATGACGTTATGCAGGCAGCTCATGTTTTCTGGGCACTTCCATTAGGTCACTGGGTGTGGGTTCTACGCCCACTGTGATCTCATGGCAGCCTTACTCACAGGATGGTGTGGGGGCATTCAGTACCAGGCCCGCAGCAACTCATCACCATCTTCTTCAGGGTCATGAATTCTGGTCTTGCCAGGTCCCAAAAATGAATTCCTCCAAAATCTAAATCAAACCTGACATTTTCATGCTCAGAGATATAAAATATATGGACCATAAAATTATAGATACTTTTATTATCAAGTAATAAAACAGAAAATGAAATATTACATGAAATTGCCTTCTGCTTGCTGTAAGGCAGACAAAGAGGGAAAGAGGGAAAGAGAAGCAAAAGAGAGTCCCTTCATAGTTACTGAGTATCCGTTGATTTGCCTCCAGTGCTCCTAAACTCTCTGCAGCCGCACAGAACCCTGTTCTATCCATTGGCATCCCAAGCTCTAGTAGCAGTAAGGAATTGTTCACATATTAATGGATTTTGCAAGCTCCTCGGCAAGATACTTAAGATCTTACTCTTCCACAGTTTTCTACCAAAACACTATTTGGGGCATCTTTTACAAAATTTATAGAAAACAATATCGTTCACAATTTGAAAAAAAAAACATAATATGAATTAATAAATATAGATAGAAATATCCAATTCTGTCTTGCCTTAATCTAGTTGACATTGAAAATGTAATCTCCATAACGAGCAGCAGAATATCTATCACAGATCTCATTCACCATCTGTCCTTCAGATGGAAGGAGCTTCATGCTATTTTATTCTATTCAGATTGCATGGATTGCTCTGTTGATCGACACTGACTGAAAGTAATCAGTGAGCAATCCCTGACTCGCTTGGAGAACAAGGTGTCAGCTGATGTCCTCAGCATCCAAGCATGCAAGGCAACACTGCGTTGCAACCACGTTCCCTGATCATTGCCAGCAAAATAGCGACTTCATCTAAACCTTCCAATTAACTTCCTTCTTGCTCTAGATGCAATGAACTTAACTTACAGAAGTTGAGGCAGAAATTCTATTTAAATCAGTGATTAAAATTATTTACCAAAACATGAAATAAATGTTCATCTAATCATTTTCTTTATCTGACAGAAAATAATTTAAGAAACCTGCATAGGGTTAGAGGAGTCAAGAGGATATTAAATTTTAAAACGAAGAATGAAATAGCATAATTAATAGAATGTCATAATTAATGAATAAAATATTCTGATGGAATAAATTAATTAAGTGTAGCTGAAGATATTCAATCACTTTAACCGAATCAGATTTTTTGGTCATCTGAAGCAATATTTGCAATTTATTAAAGGTGTTCAGTGTTAGAATATAAAATCTACTTGCAAAAATAAGTTTTATTAATCTTTGGTGAAATTGCAGAATTATGTTAAAAATAACTCTGCCTGATAAAAGCAGAAATGGGCTTCACTGGGTAACTGGATGCAGTTTCTAACTCGGGTTAACAGAAGGTTGTCACTCCACCATAATCCGAATTATTCCACTTCTCGGGCAGCTGACCGCATCCTAGCTTTGTTGCAACCCGCTGAACAGAGAGATGTGTGGGCTGCAGATTTTGTGGCATTCCGGAGGTGATGGGGGCTTAGAATTTAATGACATTCTGTGCACTGGAATTTTTAAAATTTCTCCTGTGCAGCACAGCAATAAAATTTCACAGCTGAAAATCTGTTTTCACTTGTCTGCATGCGTACTTATCTGGAAGGATACAATGAGAAAGCAGGAATAACTGAAATCATTTACACCAAGTCAATTGAAATGAAGAGGCAATATTTGCCAAAGCAACACAACACTTACCTTGCTTTGTATTCATCCCCACTGTCCACACCAGTCATGGGGTAGCTTTAGTAGCAGATTCAGCTTTGGTCTAAGCTGCTGGCCAGAAGCAGGCTGTGAAAGACTTGTGGTAAAGCACGGAACAAAACAAAATCTGAATGGAATGCCTGTAAGGTACTTTTCATGTTTTCTTTCTGCCGTCCAGTCAACTCATCCTGCCTGCTGCTATTTTAGGAATGCAGATATATTTTGCTCATTTGCTTTGGGGACAGCTGAGAGAAGAGCTTGTGTCCCAGAATCAACCTTCACTTGATCTGCTGTTCGCGATCAGCTTCCAGCCAAAACTTGAATGTTAAAACCTCTGACAAGCTTGCATCTGCCAAGAGGTGTTGATGGAATCACTTGTCATTCACTGCACCAAATGCACTGTGGCAATTAATGCCACAGTGGGGAAAAAAAATTCGTTCTATATATTAAGATCCACGGGACTCTAGAGATTGTCTTTAATGGTTTGCTGTTATTTCCAGAGGATGGTCGCAGGCAGCCACAGTAAATGGCAAAGACAGGTCTCATCCCCTGCGTGCCTGTGCTGGCTTGTTTGGTATCCTTCCACTGCTGTAACAATTCCTGGTCTGTTGCCAAAGTTATTCCATGGACAGCAAATGAGCAGTGAGCACAGCAAGCAGATACAGAACTGCTGGAGATTAGAACAAAGAACTCACGCTTACCCTGTAGCCTGCTGTTTTATTTTTTTAACATTATTTTTCCTTGTCTCCAGAGATGAATCGGTTGAATTTGGTGCCAGGGAAGGTGAGAAGAAAAATATATTTTGAGCTTTTATATGAAATGAGAGTTTATTGTTGTATCCATAAGTACAATGTGCAGATGCATCAAAATTCTCAATTGCTGGAGACTCACAGAGAGTTTCAGTGATAATAGTATAATTTAAAGAACCACAATATGCCAAGAGACAATAAGAGAAAAAGAGACAATATAAAAGAAGAGATGAATAAATACTCACAGTTGCAGTTAATGCAAGAAAAACGTCCTCACAAATTGCCTTAAAGGCCTAAACAGTCAAGTGGCAGTCTTCAGCAGTGCAGTGTGGAGCCTTGGCCTTTGATGGCTTCATCACCTCACACGGCTGGGGTGCATGACCTTTAATCTATTCTCTGGTGCCAGGTGTAGGACCGGGTTCTGGTGGTTTTCCATCATTGGTCCCTTCTTGACATTCCTCCTCTCCACAGCCAAATCTTCATCACTGGCAGGGAATGGTCAACCGGAGGGCCCTTGAGCAAACCCATGCAGACATGGGAAGAATGTACAAACTCCTTACGAACAGCATGGGATTCGAACCCAGGTCTGGTACTGATTGCTGGCCCTGTAAATATGTCATCCTAACCATTACGCCAACCGTGCCACCCTATAGGTAACAGAATTGTGCACAGTACTCTAAGCATGACCTCACCAGAGTGGTGTAAAGTCACAACATACCATCCCAACTTGTAAATTTGATGCTATGTGGCTTCTTCACCACCATTTTTGGTGAGCTATGAACTTGTACCCCAGGTCCCCTCTGTTCATTTTACTGTCTAAGCCCTATTCCTCTTTGACTTCTCAGAATTCACCGCCTCACAATCACAGATGGATTAAATTCGACGGGACAACACTTCACCTAACTTTCCATCTGACCTATAACTGGGGGCAGAGTGAGGCATCAGGGTTCAACTGATGGTCCTAATGCTGGCAGCTCTGTACAGGCTTTAAAAGGACTGTTAAAGGAACCAGTGGTGTTTGTAAGTAAAATCCTGAAACCGCGGAGGTCTATGCCCACCATGGCTGTGCCTGTGCTTGGCAGGAGCCACAAGGGGTTGGAGACTCTGAAGGAGCAGTGGACCAGTGTAGGGCACCAGAAATGGAAAGAACTCCCCCCCACTGAGAGGGAGAAGCAGAGGAGATGACCATGCAGGCCAGTGGCGGATCAGTGAGAATATCAGCGCATGAGTAAAACACACAGGATGTGGGCAACGTGGTCGGGGAATCTGCACAAGCTTCAGGTTGTTGGAGAGTAGCTCATGGGAACACAGTATTGGAGCCAGGATTTGAGAGGATGCTGAAGGCAAGAAGGGCTCCCGGAGGGCCTCAGGCACTATTGGTGACTCTTCGTCTGCCTTACGGCAGGCAGAAGGCATTTTAATGTAATATTACATGTTCTGTATTATTACATGTCAATAAAGGAATCTTGATTATTGAATTCCTCACCACCCACAGCACCATCAGCCTTTGTGTTCTTTAGTACTCTGACATGAATCCTGGAGGAGAATTAAGGAATTTAAATAATTTTGTTGAGGACACAGAGAGATCAATAGATGGACAATTTGTCCAAAAAAGAATTACATATAAATGACAATGATGGTTTTTGGAGATTTTGCCAAAGAATACATGATTGATGAGACAATAATACATCTAATTGTTAAGTCCTAAAGGACGTGTGCCTTTTTAAGCAGAAAGAGAACATTTAAAACAGTGGAAGAATATTTCATAACGTGACCTAAATTATATAAAAAATGATAAAGTTTAATAATAACGAGAGGCTGGAAATACAGGTAAAATATCGCTTGATAGGAAGATTGCGACGACAAAATTTAATTAGGTCCTAAAATTATCAATTGTTTTAAGTGGAAAAAAAGTTTATTTTGAATAGGGAGTCAGAGACAAGGGATTATCAATTTAAAAAATGTCATTAAGATAGTAAGGAGAACAATTAGGAGATTTATTTGCAGTTATTATAGCAGAGAGAAGGATTGAGGTCAAGCTAACAGGAACTTTCAGAGATTGCATGGTGCCATAATTAGT
Organism: Narcine bancroftii; assembly: GCF_036971445.1. Classification (NCBI taxonomy): domain Eukaryota; kingdom Metazoa; phylum Chordata; class Chondrichthyes; order Torpediniformes; family Narcinidae; genus Narcine; species Narcine bancroftii. Next base: position 25,017 of record NW_027212327.1, on the reverse strand, counting down.
TATAGACGGTTCTCAAAAAGAGGATTCAGTCACACTGTGCGCAGCCTGTTCATTTTTAATGGGATGGGAGAGGTGAGGGTTAGTACCAACCTGGGAATCCATGTACCAGATGACCTCTCCAGGACCCATCACATTAAGGCAAACTTGAGGAAGGTACACCAACACCTCTATTTTTTAGGGAGACTGAGGAAATTTGGTACACTGTCGAATAGTCTATCAAACAGGTACACTGTGGAATATTTACTGATTAGTTACATCATGGACTAGATGGGGAATTTGAATGCCCAGGAACACAGAAGGCTCCAGAAGGTGACAAACGTAACCAGGTCCATCACAGACCCCGACCTCCCATCCATTGAATGCATCTGTGGGAGAAGGCAGCCAGTATTATAAAGGGCCTTATCACCCTGGTCACAATCTCTTCTTACCGCTACCTTTGTCTGACCTTTCTCTAATCCAGACAACCTCCTGGTAATTTGCTTCTGCGCTCTCTGCAAAGCCTTCACATCCTTCCTGTGGTATAAGGACCCCACAATTCTCCAGATGCGACCGAACCAACACTTTACATAGCCGCCACATGACTTGCCTGACGTTTCTACTCCAAACCAGACCGATGAAGGAAGTGTGCCATATCCCTTCCTTGCCCCCCTCTCCACCTCAAGTTCAAATTTATTTATCATCTGGTTGCACCAGTACAACCCAATGAAATAGAGATCTCTAGTCCTTGGTAAAGGCATGCAAATACAAAACCAGACATATCACACATACCGACAAGTGATATGTATACAGAACAAATGTATACATATAAAAATAAATAATTATTATTTAATGAATAGTAGAGTATCAGTGTGTTCGTCATTTCTGTTATCATGTTCAGGGATCTATGAGTGCACCCCAAGATCCCTCTGAACATTTTAAGTTCAATCAGCATCTAATGCTTATTATTTTTAAGATGCTTTGATAAACTGTATTGTGCTTCCAATTTCAGGATGGTGTTTGTGACATTGCAAGGTCTTTGCATTGTGTTGATTGTGGGTGACAGTATCTCCTTTATGTCTCAGCTGCTTGCACAGCTGTTAATACTGGCATCACAATGAAATATGCTGGAATGATATGTAAATGAAAATTAAATATTCACCCTGCAGCGCAAAATTCTGCATCCCACATGGAGCAGAACACATTTCACGCTCTGCGGGATGGCAGTTCATTATCAGTGTCAGTACATACCAACAATAACAGGACTGGAAATTACCCTGAGCAGTTATTCAATGAATATTTAACACATTCATGTCACTTTACTGCCTTTGCTATTTCTGTGGAGCTATCCATCCTGTGTCAGTGGTTCCTCTGTTTGCGCGAAAGCCGCACTGTGATTCTGGGAGAATATTCTCGGCGACACTAGGTATTATTCTATTTAGTAGAATCCTAGCGAAGATTTTGCCTGCAATGGAGAGCAACGTGATTCCCCTGTAGTTTGAGCAGTCTGATTTCTCGCCTTTGTTTTTGTACAGGGTGATGATGGTGGCATCACGAAGATCCTGAGGCAGTTTACCTTGGTCCCAACAAAGCTTGAAAAACTCATGCAGTTTGGCATGCAGAGTTTTGCCGCCAGCCTTCCAGACTTCTGGGGGGATTCCATCCATACCTGCTGCTTTGCCACTTTTCAGTTGTTCGATTGCCTTATATGTCTCATCCAGGGTGGGAACCTCATCCAGCTCTAGCCTTAGGGGCTGTTGAGGGAGCTGGAGCAGGGCGGAATCTTGGACTGAGCGGTTGGCACTGAAAAGAGATTGGAAGTGTTCTGACCATCGGTTGAGGATGGAGATCTTGTTGCTGAGGAGGACTTTGCCGTCTGAGCTTTTTGCCCTCAGACAGCTCCAAGAAAAGTGCAGAGAACAAAACAAAGGACTCTACATCACCTTTGTTGACCTCACCAAAGCCTTCGACACCGTGAGCAGGAAAGGGCTTTGGCAAATACGCATCGGATGTCCCCCAAAGTTCCTCAACATGATTATCCAACTGCACGAAAACCAACAAGGTCGGGTCAGATACAGCAATGAGCTCTCTGAACCCTTCTCCATTAACAATGGCGTGAAGCAAGGCTGTGTTCTCGCACCAACCCTCTTTTCAATCTTCTTCAGCATGATGCTGAACCAAGCCATGAAAGACCCCAACAATGAAGACGCTGTTTACATCCGGTACCGCACGGATGGCAGTCTCTTCAATCTGAGGCACCTGCAAGCTCACACCAAGACACAAGAGAAACTTGTCCGTGAACTACTCTTTGCAGATGATGCCGCTTTAGTTGCCCATTCAGAGCCAGCTCTTCAGCGCTTGACGTCCTGCTTTGTGGAAACTGCCAAAATGTTTGGCCTGGAAGTCAGCCTGAAGAAAACTGAGGTCCTCCATCAGCCAGCTCCCCACCATGACTACCAGCCCCCCCACATCTCCATCGGGCACACAAAACTCAAAACGGTCAACCAGTTTACCTATCTCGGCTGCACCATTTCATCAGATGCAAGGATCGACAATGAGATAGACAACAGACTCGCCAAGGCAAATAGCGCCTTTGGAAGACTACACAAAAGAGTCAGGAAAAAACAACCAACTGAAAAACCTCACAAAGATAAGCGTATACAGAGCCGTTGTCATACCCACACTCCTGTTCGGCTCCGAATCATGGGTCCTCTACCGGCACCACCTACGGCTCCTAGAACGCTTCCACCAGCGTTGTCTCCGCTCCATCCTCAACATCCATTGGAGCGCTTACACCCCTAACGTCGAAGTACTCGAGATGGCAGAGGTCGACAGCATCGAGTCCACGCTGCTGAAGATCCAGCTGCGCTGGATGGGTCACGTCTCCAGAATGGAGGACCATCGCCTTCCCAAGATCGTGTTATATGGCGAGCTCTCCACTGGCCAACGTGACAGAGGTGCACCAAAGAAAAGGTACAAGGACTGCCTAAAGAAATCTCTTGGTGCCTGCCACATTGACCACCGCCAGTGGACTGATAACGCCTCAAACCGTGCATCTTGGCGGCTCACAGTTTGGCGGGCAGCAACCTCCTTTGAAGAAGACCGCAGAGCCCACCTCACTGAAAAAAGGCAAAGGAGGAAAAACCCAACACCCAACCCCAACCAACCAATTTTCCCTTGCAACCGCTGCAATCGTGTCTGCCTGTCCCGCATCGGGCTTGTCAGCCACAAACGAGCCTGCAGCTGACGTGAATTTTTACTCCCTCCATAAATCTTCGTCCGCGAAGCCAAGCCAAAGGATCCATCCTGTTAAATAAATAACTAATGTTGCTTTTGGGGTGGTGAGACACACTTGCTGGCCTGAGGTAAGTGGGGGAGACTGTTCTGGGGTGGGGTAAATTCTGTCAGGCTGGAGCGGGCTGGTGCATGAAGAGGCAGCTCTGGTGGGGTGTGAAGAATGACATTGGAAACCCTAGATGTGCAGTGGAAAGTGTGCTGACCAGCTGCATCATGGTCTGGTGTGGGGACACCAATGTTCCTGAGCTTAAAGCCCTGCAAAAGGTAGCAGACATAGCCCAGGACATCAAGGGTGAAACCCTCCCCGCCATCAAGAACATCTACAGGGAATGCTGCCATCAGAGAGCAGCAGCAATCATCAAGGATCCACACCCCCCAACACATGCTCTGTTCTCACTGCTGCCATCAGGAAAGAGAGATAGATCCCAAAAGGCTTGTACCACCAGGTCCAGGAACAGCTGCTCCCCCTCCACCATCAGACCCCTTAACAACAAACTCAATCAGCAACTCATTTAAGAGCTCTTATTTTTGCACTTTATTGATTTTTTTCTCTCTCTCTTTACTGCACAGTCAGTTTGTTTACATTTCTTTATTGGTTTACATGGGTACATTGTGGGGTTTTTTTGCACTGCTAATAAGTGGTAATTCTGCCTCGCCTGCAGGAAAAGAATCTCAGTGTTGTTTGTGATGCCATATATCGCTCTGATAATAAATCTGAAATCTGAATGGATAGAAATGTATGGTACTGATATGGGAGTTGAGTTAAGATCACAGGAGATACAGATGGTCTAGAACAGGAGGAATAGTAATTAGAGAGAGTGGGGTAACTGGGAAGGATGGAGCGAGTGGAATCTGCAGTGGGCTGAGAAAGGGAAGAGTGGAGGCTGGAATGTAGGTTGAACAGGGAGGAGGTAAGGGTGGTGGAGAAAGGATGTGAGGGAATGGTGGGGAGAGAGAGATGGAGTGGTGGAGATAGGTGGAGGCAGGGGTGGAGATAGGATGGAGGGAATGGTGAAGATGGAATGGAGGAAGTGGTGGAGATAGGGATTGAGGGAGGGTGACAAGAGGGTTGGGGAGTGGTGGAGAGAGAGATGGAGGGAGTGGTGCAGAGAGGGGGTTAGTGGTTGAAATAGGATGGAGATATGAATGGAAAGAGTGGTAGCGAGAGAGATGGAGGAAATGGTGGTGGAATGGGCTGGGATTGGATGATTGGCCGGTAATGGACAAAGGTGTTTTAGTGTGGCCAGTGGGCAGACTTTGGAAATTCTGATAAGTCAATGATCTGTGGGATAAAGTTCCTCCTGGACTTCCCTTGATGTGCTATGAATATCTCTCTTCTCTAAACACATTTCTCTGCTGGTAGCAGTCCTCTCACTTAACGAGCAACCAACTGAAAATTAATCAATATTTTTCCCATCGTATCAATCTATGCTCATCAGCAGGTAATTTCTCTCTTTAAATCTGTACTTAAGGTGCTTCTAATTCCAGGGCATTCTTGTTTGACTTTCAGATAGGGTCATCTAAAATAGAGGGCATGGGTTTTTGGAGGGAGGGGCAAGTTTTAAAAGGGACCTGAGGTGTACCTTCTTTACACAGAGGATGGTGGGTATATGGAACGAGCCACCAGAGGAAGTGGCAAAATCAAGTACAATTATAATGTTCAGAAGACAGTTGGATGGACAGGTACATGGATAGGAAGAGTTGTGGGTCAAAGAGATATGGGCCAAACACAGGTAAGTGAGAGCTGATGAGTTCCTCCAGCAATTTTGAGTGCTCCAGGAAAGATGTTACAAACAGAGAATTGCAAACTCTGAGATGAAGAAACAATTGCCATTAATCTCATGATCACCAAAACTAACTGGAATAACTGCATCATAAATATTAAAAATGTCAACATAATCACTTGTGAAAGGAGGTTGGAATGTAGGGTGCAACAAAAGTTAATACTGCACATAGGTTAAATCCATGCAACATTGTTATTTTTCACTGATATTATTTTAATCCACACTATTGCTTTAAACATATCTACACACGAACTCTCTTCTCTGATATTATATTGATATTTTTATTTTCCTTACAAATTACCTTACAAAAAGTTACTACCATATTTTCAATGTTGGTAATTACAATCCTGGTGCATGTAAAATGTGAAGCCAATCTAGACTACATTTGAGAGAAGTCAATAGATAATATAAATTCAAATGATATTCACTGTTCACTTAATGGTTCAATTTTACACCTCATTTTCAAGGTCTAATATAAAACCTCAGTTTTACAGGGGAGAAACACCAACGTTTACAATCAGAGGGGCTCAGTTACCCTTAGTGCAAAGAATAATCAATTGGAAAAAATTAGAAATTGGGTGATTGCATGAAGTGGACAGAAGTAGTCATTAAGAAATCTGTATATAGAAGATTTAAAAATAGTCCAATGTAGAACAAACAAAAAATGTGGCAAATTCCCCATCTAAGATCCAAATTCAAACAGAACAAAGACTCAGCAGGTGTAATTAATCCAAAGTAAAACCATAGGTGTAACAAAGCTCACAGAATGTGAACTGAGTAGCAACTCGGACGAATGTAATAGAAATATTAGTGGGGGACAGATGAAAAGTGATGATTTATGTGTGGTTGAAAATAGCCGACCTTCAGATAACGGGACTAAAGGAAGGGAGGTATGTGAAGGATTGAAGTGGGGAGGAAGTAACCTGACTACAGCTGCACATTTTGTCAGCCAGAGGGAAAGAAGACGAAAGGAATCAGAATCAAAACCAGTATTGTCATGAACATGTCACGAAATTTGTTCTTTTGTGGCAGCATTACCGTGCAAATATTGACTTGTAAAAATAAATAAATTAGTAGAAAAGAAGAGAGAGTGAGGTAGTTTCACTGGTTCATTTTCCAATGGTAGAGGGGAAGAAGCTCTCCTTGTGCTGCTGGGTGTTTGCCTTCAGGCTCCTCTACTTCCTTGTGGAGAACAAGAACAGATCTATGTATTTTAGTTGTTGGAGCTATTGACAAAGAAATGGTGTCATGTGCCTTATCGGAAAAGGGCTCAAATCTGAAATTATGTAGACAAGAGTGCCATGGTTAAAACAATCTTTGAAACCAACAAAGATCATGGCCCTGAAACACCAAGTCAACTTCTCTCACCCCAAATGGTATGTGTACTGGAAAACATTTCCAGCAGTTTTACATTTAATTTTAAGGAATCTAAAGTTTCACACAATGAACTGACATGCTGTAAATAATTGTAGAGGGGCATTTTACCAATTTTTATGACTGATTCATCAGAATCTTCTGATGTAATCATAGGGGATCAGAGGTAGAGAGGGTGAGATTGGTGTGTTGGATTCAGGAAAGGTGGTAATGTGATAGTGAGATAGTGACTCCCAAGAACTTAAATTTGCTCACCCTCTCCACCTTTGATCCCTCAACGATCACTGGATTGTATATCTCTGGCTTTCCTTTCCTGAAGTCAACACTCAGCTCCTTAGTTTTGGTGACATTGAGTGCAAGTTTGTGGGTGGTGCACCATTCAGCCAAGCTTTCCATCTCCATCCTGTATGCTGAGAAAGGGGATGCCCTTTCTTTATACCACCCACTACTGTGGTATTATTGGAAAATTTGTAGTGGTAAGTGTTAAAGTGAGTAGAGCAGGGAGCTAAGAACACAGCCCTGTGGTGCTCCGGTACTGATGGAGATTGTGGAGAAGTTCTTACCAATTTTCACTGATTGTGGTCTGGAGGAGAGGAAATCCATGATCCAATTATACAGTGGGGTGTTAACTCCTAGGTCTTAGAGTTTGATGATTAGTTTTGATGGGCTGGTGGTGTTAAATGCCAAACTATAATTGATAAAGAGCATCTTTGCTGTCCAGGTGTTCCATGGCTTTGTGTAGAGCCAGTGAGATGGGCAAACTGGAATGTATCCACGTCACTGCTCAGACAGGAGCTGATATGCTTCAAAACTAGGCTTTCAAAACACTTCATTACTATTGATGTAAGTGCCTCTGGTCGATAGTCATTAAGGCAGGTTACTACACTCTTCTTGGGCAATGGTATGATTGACACCTATTTGAAACAGGTGGGTACCATGCCCTGCTGGAATGAGATATTGAATACCAACTTACCATAAATTCAATGGTAAGTTGGTCAGCACAGATTTTTAACACTTGGCCAGGGACTCTATATAGGATTCACTCTCCTAAAGGCAGCACAGACAGGATGGGATCATCAGGGGACGTGGGGGTGCAGCGGGGTGGTTCTTCACTCTTACTGTTGTCAAATTGGGAGTAGAAGGCATTGAGTTCCTCTCGGAGAGAAGATTTGCTGTCTGCTACTTCACTGGATTTGGTTTTGTTACAGATAATGGCATTTAAACACTCTCTCTTAAAGTTAGTTGCAATTTCAAGGTATTAGACAAAGCTGGATCAATTTTATATTTGATTGGATATTGTGGCAAAACAATTAAGCTCATGGCCTTGGCTTTGGTGTAGTTTGGAAGGTGTGCTGCATTGTCAAGAATCATCTTTCAGGCCAGTCACCCTAAGCACAAAGGACCACTTGAGGGGGAGCAACAGATTCAAATTAACACTTACTTCCAAGCCAGCAGATATTCACCTGTGGTTTTACTGGATCTTCCTGTGCATAAATAATTAGCTCTCTTTAAATATTCTTTTTCTCTGGTCACTTTTGCTGAAGGTGGATGATTTACGTAAAAACGCACAGAAATGCTGGAGGAACTCAGCCGGTCTTGCAGCATCCATAAAAGGTAAAGATACATTGCCAATATTTTGGGCCTGAGCCTTTCAGTTTTTCTTGTTTATATCTTGAAGAAGGGCTCAGGTTTGAATTGTCAGAAATATATCTTTACCTCCTTCGGTTTCTGCAAGAGTGGCTGAGTTCCTCCAGCATTTACTGTGTGTCTATAATCAGAGCGTCTTCAGACTCTCGTGTATCACTCCAGATGATTTCTGTAACTGTGCAACTCTAGGCCTTGTTGGGCTGTCCTCTCTGGGAAATGCCTTGAATTCAACATCACCTCATAGTGCAGCAACAAAGTTACAGCAAAAAATTGCATTCTTTACATCAAAAGCGGATATGAATGAGCATTCCCAGTGACACTATGCGTGTGAACACCGTTAGAAAACACTGCTGAGGTTCTGATTTGAAATTCAACTCAGATAACCGACAGAAGACTTTGCTGCCTGACAATTATCAAGGGTCGGAAGTGAGGGCTGATATTTGTACTTCAATTCCCTATGCTGATATCAACATCCTTAAAGTACAGGCCCATGATTAAGAGGGTAGAGAACATGGTGTCGTTTGAAAGCTGAGGTGAGAGTGCTTAGTGTTATTATCTCTCAGCAGCAGCAATTCCAAACTGTGGTACTGAAGTAAATAATCAATTACAGGAAGGTTCGGGGGAAGCCACTTCACACACCTTCATAGCATTCATGAACGATGATGCCATTTAGCGCAGGGAAAATTTCTGACAGACAATTTGGAATGTCGAATGCTGAGGTGTTAGTTCCTCAATGGGGTACTTTTACTCTGCAATTTTATTTTTCTCCTTTTGATGAATTACCTTTGCCTTGCACTTGTCTCAATTCAGAGGACATGTGAGAGAGTGTGAGAGAGTGTGTGAGAGAGAGAGAGTGAGTGAAAGAGAGTGAGAGAGAGTGAGAGAGAGAGAGAGCAGCTAATGTGAGTTATTTGCATTTTGATCAACGGCATGAGGTCACCCCAAAGTGACTGATTAGTTGGTTTCAGACTCGTATAACAATCAGAGTTTTACAGCATGAAAATAGGCCATTTGGCGCAACTTGTCCATGCTGACCAACTAGTCCCATGTGCTTGGCCCATATTCCTTCAAACATCATCTCCTGTGATGAAATGCTGTGAGAGGTTGGTTATGGCCAGAATTAACTCATAGCTAATTAAAGATCTGGACTCACTGAAATTTGTCTACCTCCGTAACCGCTCCACGTAACACTCCGGGAGATCCAAAATGAGTGGTGGACTAGCCTCGCCAAACGAACCCAGCTCAGCGCGGACATTGGCGACTTCAGGGGTTTTTACAAGGCTCTAAAGGCTGTGTACAGCCCCTCACCCCAAGTCCAAAGCCCGCTGCGCAGCTCAGATGGCAAAGTCCTCCTCAGCGACAAGATCTCCATCCTCAACCGATGGTCAGAACACTTCCAATCTCTTTTCAGTGCCAACCGCTTGGTCTAAGAATCCGCCCTGCTCCAGCTCCCTCAACAGCCCTTAAGGCTAGAGCTGGATGAGGTTCTCACCCCGGAAGAGATATAAGGCAATTGAACAACTGAAAAGTGGCAAAGCAGCAGGTATGGATGGAATCCCCCACAGAGGTCTGGAAGGCTGGCGGCAAAACTCTCCATGCCAAACTGCATGAGTTTTTCAAGCTCTGCTGGGACCAAGGAAAGCTGCCTCAGAACCTTCGTGATGCCATCATCATCACCCTGTACAAAAACAAAGGCGAAAAATCAGACTGCTCAAACTACAGGGGAATCATGCTGCTCTCCATTGCAGGCAAAATCTTTGCTAGGATTCTCCTAAATAGAATAATACCTAGTGTCGCCGAAAATGTTCTCCCAGAATCACAGTGCGGCTTTTGCGCAAACAGAAGAACTACTGACATGGTCTTTGCCCTCAGACAGCTCCAAGAAAAGTGCAGAGAACAAAACAAAGGACTCTACATCACCTTTGTTGACCTCACCAAAGCCTTCGACACTGTGAACAGGAAAGGGCTTTGGCAAATACTAGAGCGCCTCGGATGCCCCCCAAAGTTCCTCAACATGGTTATCCAACTGCACGAAAACCAACAAGGTCGGGTCAGATACAGCAATAAGCTCTCTGAACCCTTCTCCATTAACAATGGCGTGAAGCAAGGCAGCGTTCTCGCACCAACCCTCTTTTCAATCTTCTTCAGCATGATGCTGAAACAAGCCATGAAAGACCTCAAAAATGAAGACGCTGTTTACATCCGGTACCGCACGGATGGCAGTCTCTTCAATCTGAGGCGCCTGCAAGCTCACACCAAGACACAAGAGCAACTTGTCCGTGAACTACTCTTTGCAGACAATGCCACTTTAGTTGCCCATTCAGAGCCAGCTCTTCAGCGCTTGACGTCCTGTTTTGCAGAAACTGCCAAAATGTTTGGCCTGGAAGTCAGCCTGAAGAAAACTGAGGTCCTCCATCAGCCAGCTCCCCACCATGACTACCAGCACCCCCATATCTCCATCGGGCACACAAAACCAGTTTACCTATCTCGGCTGCACCATTTCATCGGATGCAAGGATCGACAACGAGATAGACAACAGACTCGCCAAGGCAAATAGCACCTTTGGAAAACTACACAAAAGAGTCTGGAAAAACAACCAACTGAAAAACCTCACAAAGATTAGCGTTTACAGAGCCGTTGTCATACCCACACTCCTGTTCGGCTCCGAATCATGGGTCCTCTACCGGCATCACCTACGGCTCCTAGAACGCTTCCACCAGCGTTGTCTCTGCTCCATCCTCAACATTCATTGGAGCGACTTCATCCCTAACATCGAAGTACTTGAGATGTCAGAGGCTGACAGCATCGAATCCATGCTGCTGAAGATCCAACTGCGCTGGGTAGGTCACGTCTCCAGAATGGAGGACCATCGCCTTCCCAAGATCATGTTATATGGCATGCCCTCCACTGGCCACCATGACAGAGGTGCACCAAAGAAAAGGTACAAGGACTGCCTAAAGAAATCTCTTGGTGCCTGCCACATTGACCACCGTCAGTAGACTGATCTCGCCTCAAACCGTGCATCTTGGCGGCTCACAGTTCGGCGGGCAGCAACCTCCTTTGAAGAAGACCGCAAAGCCCACCTCACTGACAAAAGACAAAGGAGGAAAAACCCAACACCCAACCCCAACCCACCTATTTTCCCTTGCAACTGCTGCAACCGTGTCTGCTTGTCCCGCATCGTACTTGCCAGCCACCAATGAGCCTGCAGCTGATGTGGACATTACCCCTCCGTAAATCTTCGCCCGTGAAGCCAAGCCAAAGAAAAATAAAATAACCGCTCCACAGCAGATGCAATCTCACTGGTTCTCCAATCAACCCTGAATTACTTGGACAACAGCAACATGCCAATGCCTATTATCTCCTATTAGGAGATAATATTAGGCATTGTTTACAGCAATATCCCTTCATTCCTGGTTAGCAAACTTCGGCACCTCCCTCTGCAACTGGATCTTTGATCTCTTCATCGGAAGACCACAGTAATTACAGATCAGAAACAATGTCTCCTTCTCACTGATGATCAACAAAGTTACACCTGAAGGATGTGTGCTTAGCCCACTGTGACATCATGGGCACCAGTCTCCACTCCATTAAGGACATCTACAAGAGGTAGCGTCTATCATCAAGGACCCCCACCAACCAGCCCTTGCCCTCTGCACAGCTACCATCAGGAAGAAGGTCCAGGAACCTGAAGATGACACTCAACATTACAAAAACAATTTTCTTCCCCTCCACCATCAGATTTCCGAACGGACAATGAACAAGACACAATCTCAGTTTTTTCCTTTACTTTTGCACTAATTTATTTATTTTTAAATGGTGTATTGATGAAAATGTAATGTATAGCAATTTTTGCACCTGAAATGCACAATCATGCTTCTGCAAAACAACAAATTTCTTGTGTTATGTTCATGAGAATAAACTGGATCCTGATTCTGAACCTTTTCCATCCACATACCTGTCTGAATGCTTTTTAAACAATGCTGTTGAAGTTGCCTACCACTTCTTGCAGCTCACTCCACTTTGTGTGTGAAAATGTACCCCTCTGGTCCCTTTGAACTCTTTTGTCTCAAATTTCTGCTGTCTAGTTTAAAACTCGCCTATCCTGTGAACATTTTCTGCCCTCTATGATTTGACATACCTCTACAAGATCCCTCTCTTCTCCTTTGCACCAGCTTTTTCTTACACCTTAAGCCTACCAATTCCGGCAACATTCTCGTTTATCTTTTCTGCACCATTTCTAGCTTCGTGACATCCTTCCTGTAGCTGGGTGACCAAAACTACAAACAGTATTTTAAGTGTGGTCTCACCAATGTCTTGTAAGGTCGTAACATGATGTGCCAACTCAGTGCATGGATCGATGAAGGCAGATGTGCCAAATGCCTTCACAATCTCTCTACTTATGGAGCTGTGCACCTATGCCCCCAAATCTCTGTTTTACAACTCTCAAAGGCCCTGTCACCTATTGTGTAAGTCCTGGCCTGTTTAACTTCTCAAAGTGCAACTTGCCCGAGCTAACTTTCTCTTGCTCTTCCTTGGACACCACAGATAACCTTCCTCACTGTGCATTTTGGTGTCATCTACCAACTTACCAACCATGCCAACTACTTTGTCATCCAAATCATGAGTAAATGTGACAATAGCATGTTAGACACTGATGAACAAACCATGAGTCATACCATCAAGTCAGTCCACACAGTTCTTCAGTGATTCAGGGGTCCCTCCACACAGGAAGATATCATCAATATCCCATCACACACACACACACACACACACACACACACACACACACACACGCGCGCGCGCGCGCGCGCGCGCGTATGTATAATTAATTAAATATTATTTAATAAATAGTATAGTCTCGGAAGGTTAATTCAGTGCCCTCACAGCCTGTGGGAAGTGAGATTGCTTGGGATACAACCTGCACGGGCAATGATATATAATGATACTCATCAGACTGGATTATTTGCAGTCCTTTCTGTGCATTCCCTCATGATCTCTTTTTCAATTTAAAATCTGCCAAACTTTCCAATAAAACTTGGTTTGCTAATTTATGGTCTCCCCACCGCTACCTCTTACTTACTCCTAAGCCAATCTGAAGCACTAATTAATTTCTTCATATAACATTTTTTTATCTCTTACCTTCCTCATCCTTCCTTCTTGAAAGTGTCGAAACATTATTTCCTGTCATCTTTCCCAATCTTTCCATCCACTCCATGCCTGATTTTCTACAATATTACTAATCCTAGGTCTCTTCTTTCTTTGGCTTGGCTTCGCGGACGAAGATTTATGGAGGGGGTAAAAAGTCCACGTCAGCTGCAGGCTCGTTTGTGGCTGACAAATCCGATGCGGGACAGGCAGACACGATTGCAGCGGTTGCAGGGGAAAATTGGTGGGTTGGGGTTGGGTGTTGGGTTTTTCCTCCTTTGCCTTTTGTCAGTGAGGTAGGCTCTGCAGTCTTCTTCAAAGGAGGTTGCTGCCCGCCAAACTGTGAGGCGCCAAGATGCACGGTTTGAGGCGATATCAGCCCACTGGCGGTGGTCAATGTGGCAGGCACCAAGAGATTTCTTTAGGCAGTCCTTGTACCTTTTCTTTGGTGCACCTCTGTCCTAGGTCTAATTTCATCCTAATCCCTCTTGATTCATGAGAAGTTCTTTCCATAGAAAAGCTTACTTGCGGAGACAGTGAAAGGTTCTGCAACAAATGCCTGCAAAGGTTTGATTCCCACAGGGTTACCTGATCAGCAGTTTCCTAGCTCTTGAGGCACAGACTCACCGTGAAGTCCTGAGGATGTAATTCCCTGAAAGTAGCATCACCGGTAGAAAGGGTAGTAAAGGAAGTTTTTGGCATGTTAGCCTTCATAAATCAAAATATTAAGCATAGAAGTTGGGATGTTATGGTGAAGTTAAATAAGACATTGGTGTGGTGCGCTGTTAGCCAGAATCAGACACACACACAAGGTAAAGACTGTACAACAGGCTTTAATCCACAAAGACTTCCACAGAGCTAGGCTGGCTGTAGCTGCTGTAACTCTGAGTGAACTTCGGGAGGCCGGCATAGGCTTATATCCTGGAGGGTGATTGACATCCGACTGGGTGGGGCTTGATCCCTTCAGGCCGACTGCTTGATAGCTGGCCAGGTGTTGTCCTGTCCCCTTACACTGCTGCAGGTACAGAGGTTGCCCCCTTGAAGTGCCAGTTGATGAAGTAGACAAAGATCATGGTACAATAATGAAAGACAATAGATGCATACACCTACAAGCGAAGTGTCCTTAACAGTAGAGATAATGCACAGCCAATGTTAGTACAGGAAGGCTTGCCAGAGGGGAGACAGGCAGCTTGGCAGACATTCACCACACCCCTGCAATAGGCTGGCAGTACACTCCTGCAGTTACAGGAGTTGCCCCCTGGAGTAGGCCAGTGGTGTACGCCACAATTGCTGAGACCAAATTTGGAGTATTGTGTGCAGTTTTGGTCACTTAACTACAGGAAAGATACCAATAAGATAGAAAGAGTGCAGAGAAGATTTACTAGGATGTTACCTGGACTTCAGGAATTGAGTTACAGGGAAAGGTTAAACAGGTTAGGACTTTATTTCCTGAAGGAGATTGAGGGGAGATTTTATAGAGGTATTTAAAATTATGAAGGGGATGGACAGAGTAAATGTAGATAGGTTTTTTTTTCCACTGAGGTTAGGTGAGATACAAATGAAAGAACATGTGATAAGAGTAAAAAGGGAAAAGTTTAGGGGAAATGTGAAGGGGAACCACACAGAGAGTGGTGGGGGTGTGGAATGAGCTTCAAGCTGTGGTGGTGAATCCATGTTCAGTTTTTATATTTAACAAGAATTTGGACAGGTACATGGATGGTATGGAGAGCTATGGTCTGGGTGCAGGTCAGCGGGACTAGGCAAGAAAAAAAGGTTCAGCACCGACTAGAAGGGACAAAGTAGCCTGTTTATGTGCTGTAGCCGTCTATGATTCTCTGTTTCTAAGGAGAGCAGTGGAATGTTTAAAGGAGATTTCTGAGGTTTTTTTTTCAAAATGAGAGTTGTAGATGCCTGAAGTAGTGTGGTGCCAGGGGAGATGGTGAAAGCAACATCAACGAGGCATTTGATCAATAAATAAACACTAAGAGAATGGAGGATATAGCTAGGAATCGTTTGATTGGATTATGGTCAGTACTGGAATGTGGGACGGTAGGGCCTGTTCCTGTGCTGTCATGTTCTAAGGCCTGTTCTACATTCCATACTCCATGTATAGCTTTGCAAAGGACCTGGACAATACTGGTCTTCAGTCTCAAAGGTAGCAGTGACCAGGATGATGGGGGTCCTTCATCCCACTGATTGCCTTCTTGAGGCAGAGCCTCACATCAATGGATGGGTGATCAGTGTTCTTGTTGGACCTGGTTATGGTTGTCACTTTCTGCCGGCCCTGTGTTCCTGAGCAGGTGAGTTATCAAACCAGGCCATGCTATTTTCCACAGTGCACCTTATAAGTTTGTGATCATTACAGTAAACAAACTAAAGGTATTTACTTGACTCAGCATTGAACTGATCAGAAGATAAAATTAATTTTAAGGATTAAATGTCAGTCAAATATCCATTTTTAAATTTCAAAGTTCTGATTTATTGTTTGAGTGCATTGATGACAATGAGATTATTTTTCCTGCAGGCCAGGCAACAAACTGTACTCACAAAAAGATATGTGTGCAAAAGAGAGAAATGTAAACAAAGTAAGTAAATTAACTGGAATACAGATATAAATATTCAGTGATAAGTAACATGCAAAGTCAAATGAGCCCCTGATTGAGTTTGTTGTTGAGGGGTCTGATGGTGGAGGGGGAGCAGCTGTTCCTGAACCTGGGGGTACAAGCCTTTTGGCATCTATCTCTCTTTCCTGATGGCAGCAGCGAGAATTGAGCATGTCCTGGGTGGTGCTTTAGTTAATAGCTTTATTCCTGATTGAACGTAGAAGGCAATGTCAGCTTTAAGTTTTGTTTTGGACCAAACAAAGAGATACATTGCAACTGGGAATGGTTTGAAACATAACCATGAGACTAACAGGGTATTGTACTGCCACCTGTTCATGGGGTGAGAACTGCAGGGAAACCTGATGGTCAATTCTATGTATGGAAACTGTTTAAAGATTTGCAATAACCAGATAAAAAAAATTGTGGCTTTCACTGCATACATCAGTCTAAAATGTAGAAATATGTTAACCCAATATATTTTGGATTTTCTCGAAATAAATATTCCATGATTAAGGTTACATGAAAATTAAGAATCCAATCTGTTGCTTCTCATCTCGATCTCTTCACATGGTTGAACCAACTGACTTTTGAATTTGTTTGTGCATCATTACATCCTGGAGGTGAGAACCAGGATCACCATCAACCCCATCACCACAAAATTAGCACCACAACCAACACCCATGGGACAGTGACCATGGCAGTGGACCAGAAAGGGGATCTGAGGCTGAAGAACACACAGAAAGTGAGCTGTTGGTGACTTGTGGTGAGGAGCTCGTGCAGGAGGCTAGTGACTAAGGTCAAGGGACTCACACCAGGCTGCAGACTTACGGAGGCTGGCTGAAGCGGTATCGGAACAGAGATGTGAAAGGATGTCAAGAGCGCCTTCGCAGAGTGTCTCCTTTGCTTCTCTTTCTCTGACTGTAAGGTGCACCAGGCAATTTTTGCGCAGGGCGTATCTTTTTCTGCCTTATGGTAGACTAGAAGATATTTTGTGTAATATTGCATTTTGTGTTTTATTACATGACAATTAAAGAATATTGGACCTTCAACACCATCACCACCTCCACCATCATCACCACCTCCACCATCATCACCACCTCCACCATCATCACCACCTCCTCCATCATCACCACCTCCACCATCATCACCACCTCCTCCATCATCACCACCTCCACCATCATCACCACCTCCACCATCATCACCACCTCCTCCATCATCACCACCTCCACCATCATCACCACCTCCACCATCATCACCACCTCCTCCATCATCACCACCTCCACCATCATCACCACCTCCTCCATCATCACCACCTCCACCATCATCACCACCTCCTCCATCATCACCACCTCCACCATCATCACCACCTCCACCATCATCACCACCTCCACCATCATCATTACCACCATCACCATCACCACCATCACCATTTCCATCACCATCCCCATCATCACCATCACCACCACCACTATCACCATCACCATTACCATCACCACCATCACCATCAACACCATCAAAAGCATGCAAGACTGATGAGAAAGAAAAATTAATAAAAGTAGTAATGGGGAAGAAGTGTACACAAGAGAGAGAGAGAGAGAGAGAGAGAGAGAGAGAGAGAGAGAGAGAGAGAGAGAGTAAGCAGTCCGAAAGTTGGGAATTGGCAGCCCAGTGACAGCTTGATTTGGAACATGTTCCATGTCAGCTGACAGGACCCCTCCAGAACTTCTGAATTTTCAACCAAGCATCTTAATTCACCAGTGTGGAAAGCAAAAGGTTGAACGGGCAAATCTACACTGGAGTTCCATGAAGTTTGACTGACACTTCCTGCTTTGATATAATACCATAAATTTAAATATCTTAAATTAAAAATGTAATTCAATAGTATTTTTGGCAAATCCATGGTCTTTTGTGACTTTCTAAATGAAGTCCCCGAGTTCGCTGAGAATACCAGCTCAGTCTACTTCTTTTTTGAACAGTGAAGGGATGCATTCCTTTAACTTTTGGAACAGGCTTGAACAATTTTGTGCCTGTCAGCTTGTTCTGACAATTGACTTAACTTTCCTTGAACTCTCCTTTCACTGGGCTCACCGTCTTGCCGAAAACCACGCATCATATGAATGTAGACAGATAGACCTGTGGTGTGTCAACCAATTGATTATGTCTTCAAGAATTATGATGGATTATTGCACCTGCCCATATTCTCAACAAGTCAAAGCAGAAGGTACAGAATCCAAAGACCAGCTCCTCAAGGTTCATGAATTTTTTTTCCCACAGCTATCAGGGTCTTGAACCTTTCCTTAGCACATCAGTCATGGACTGCTCCAACAGCATCAAACAGGCCTTCCTGCACTTTTTGTCTTGCACTGTAGTAAATGTGAATATTTATATCTTTCTTTTTCATTATCCCTTTTTAATTTCATTTAATTCTTCGGGTGACATGGTCGGGGGACTGGCGCAGTCTGCAGGCTGCTGGAAACTGGCTCATGGCAGCTCAGGGCAAAAAGAACTCCTGAAGGGCCTTGGGTGCTGAAGGCTTCCTGATCACGTTGGAGGTTTGGATCTGGGGATTGGGCTGCCAATGGGTCAAACAGGAGTCTGTGGCTGCGAAGGGTGCAGGAGTGCTGGAGGTGGATTTACGAACACTCAGTGAATCTGAAGGGTCTCTAAATTTAAAATTTAAATTTAGACATACAGCATGGTAACAGGCCATTTTGGCTCATGAGTCTGTGCCGCCCAATTTACACCCAATTAATCTACACCCCTGGTGTGTTTCGAATGGTGGGAGGAAACCGGAAGTCCCAGGGAAAACTTATGAAGACAGGCACCAACTCCTTAGAGACAGCGTGGGATCCTAACCCCGGTTCTGATCGCTGGCACTATAAAGGTGTGGCACTAACTGCTACACCAACTGTGCTACCCTCTTTTGCCTCCTTTTCCCTCTTACTGTAAGGAGCACTGGGCAACACTATCGATGACTCTTTGTCTTGTGGCAGGCAGAAGGCAATTTCGTGCAATATTACATGTTCCGTACTATTTCATGACAATAAAGGAATCTTGCATCCTGAAGCACCTGTTTGGCTGCAGCAAGTCAGAATTTTGATGCATATGTAATTTGTACAATGTGTATGACAATAAACTCAATATCTTCATTTAGGAAATAGTCAGAAAATAGTTTTTAAACCTCTTGTGTCATCTGGGGTGACAGTAAGTATTTCAGTGAGACAGATAGAAATAGTAATTGAAGTGATAGTAGTAAGCAGGTTTAGAGGATGTGCCAAATACAGGCAAATGGGACGAACCCGGTGAGAAAACTTCGTCAGTATGGATGAGTTGGGCTGAAGAGCCTGTTTCTCTGGTATACGACTCTTAAAAAATGTGTCATCGGTTCGCCAGGTGCTTCTCTGCATGGGTTCAAGAGATAAAGGCATCAATCTGTGTCTCACTTTGATGAAGACAGTTGGGTAAACTGCGCCACTGATCTCTTTAAAGATTCACTGCATGAGGGCAACCGATATTTTGCCAAGCTGGACAAGAATCATCCTAGTAATGTGTCATCAGCTGACAATACACAGAGTCTGGATGCGTTCCACACAGCAGTTATCCTGGTAGCTTACAATATTCTCCACTGTCGAACATCAGTGTTCCACAAGAAATAATGCAAAGAATATTTGAAACTGAATGGGATCCAGTCCTTCCTTAACCTAACATACTTCTCAATATTTGTTCCACAACTATACAGAAAAATCAGAACTGCAAAGCTGCAGAGGATTTTCTGAATGTGATGTTTACGTCTTAACACAAAGTCAGGTGAATCATTCTTTGGAACCCTTTGGTGACAGGTATCACTGGGTGTGGGCTTGTGTCAAGTCACACCAACAGCTGCAGTTCCTGAACGAAAGTATTTAATCATATATATATATTTTAGTTTTCTTTTTCTAAATTTTTAAAAATTTTTCACACTATGAACCATATTAACCAAAATACACACAAACATTTCCCTCTTGAATATACACAGTGTCATTTTCTCCCCTTTTTCCCCCTCCCTTCCCTCCCTCCTTCCCACCCCCCTCCCCACCCACTAAACGTTCGGTTTCCTCTCCCCCTTCAAAACAACGTGTGGGGGTGTAGGTTAATTGGGTGTAATTGGGCAGGAAGGGCTTGTGGAACAGAAGGGGCTGTTACTATGCTGTATGTCTAAATTTAAAATCTTTTTTAGGATGGATGTAGAGAAGATGTTTCCCCATGCAGGATAATCTAAAACTAAGGATCAATATTTTTTTTATTTTTCACACTATGAACCATATTAACCAAAATACACACAAACATTTCCCTCTTGAATATACACAGTATTATTTTCTCCCCTTTTTCCCCCTCCCTTCTTTCCCTCCTTCCCACCCCCCTCCCCACCCCCCTCCCCACCCACTAAACGTTCAACATATACAATGCAATAAACAATGTTATCGCACAATGAAAATAAACAAGAAAATTGTATCATCTACTTTTACACACTGGGTCGGTTCATTTCGTCTTCTTCTCATTCTATCATTTTAGGGGGTGGAGGTCCGTGGTAGCCCCTCTCTGATGTGTTCCATGTACAGTTCAAGTACTTAATCATATTGAGAGCAGCCCAGGTGAACTCATCCGAGGTGCATTTTTGGTGGATCCACAAATCCACACAGACTTATAATATTAATTGAGAGGCCTTTAACAATTTGGGAAAGGAGGCTTTGAAAAATATTGTAATGGAGGATTAACCATCTGACCTTTAACCACCTTTGGTGGTTCTTGTTCTCCCTGAAGGCGTTATATCTACATGCGGACAGACTGAGCTCTCCCTGCTCCCTGGCATGGGACATTCAGGTTTTGCAGCTTCTGCAGTCACAGATGAACTACACTCCAGACCGTAAGACATTGGAGCAGAAACAGGCTACTCAGCCCATCGAGTCTGCCCCACTATTTAAATCATGAGCTGATCTCTTTACCCATTCAGCCCCACTGCCCGGCCTTCTTCCCATGACCCTGTCTAATCAAGAACCTATCAATCTCTGCCTGAAATACACCCAATGACCTGAGCTGCAGAACTACCTGTGAAAACATATTCCACAGATTCACCACCCTCTGGCTGAAGAAATTCCTCCTTATCTAAGTGAACATCCTTCAATCCTGAAGCTGTGCCCTCTTGTCCATGCTCTCCCACCCTGGGAAACAGCCTTTCTACATCTACTCTGTCTACGATTTTCAACATTCGAAAAATTTTCAATGAGATTCCTCCTCATTCTCCTAAATTCCAATGAATGCAGACCAACACCTGTCAAATGTTCCTTGTATGATAACCCTTTCATTCCTGGAATCATCATTGTTAACCTCAATCAATCCAATGAACATGTACAGTCAGCAGAACACCAACATCTCAAGGCTCTGCCTCTCTATGGAACTTCCCAGCTGTGATGCAGGAAAATTCCCTTTCACCTGCAGGAAATCCTGTGAACCTCAGCTGAGTCTGCTATAGACCAAGGATTGGAATCTCAGCCCTAGATAGATTGAATGATTCCACCTCCACACTTTGACAGACAATTCTGAAGATTCATAATTGTGCAAGAGAAGAAACATTTCCTCACCTCCACCAAAATAGCTCTGAAACGTTGTTCCCTGATTCTAAATACTATGGATTCAATGACAATGAGTTAAAGTCAAAGCTGATAATCAAATATCTATAACATGCCCCTGACATAGGGTTTTACAGTTTAGAAACAGACCCTTCAGCCCAACTAGTTCATGCTGGCTCCTAAGGTCGTCCCATATGCCTCTCTCAGCCTTTCATATCCATGGACTTGTCTTAATGCCATTTGAAAGATGCATTTGTACATATCTCTACCACTTCTTCTTCACCACAAACCAATGTAAAAGTGCTTCTAAATATTTGTATTAAGCAAATATAATTTCAAGCACAGACTCGTATGTATCCTTCATGCAGGCATAGAATTGGCACATCACAAACAAGCTATTTGGCACAACTTGTTTTGTTGGCATTAATGCGCCACACAAAGCCACTCATCCCCACCTTACTCCTCTTAAACGTAAGCATTTCTATTTACTCCCAACCTTATCTTTGATAAGCCAACACACACAAAATGGGCCGAAGGATCTCTTTTTGTGACATACTGCTTGCTCTATGTTCTGTTGCCTCACTCCAAAAACCATCAAACTGTATCAAAGCTAAAACAATATTACATTTATGTAATTATCTAAACATGTGGGGCATGGAAGTTGGTTAACAGAATTTTCTTTTACAATACAGTATTTCTCTGTGATTCAGTTGATAGGCATTACAATGTCACAGATGTTCATGCCTTTCAGAAACAGAGACCCAGGTTCAATTCTGACCACCAATGCTATACTCATTGAGTTTGCACCTTCTCTCCCTGTTTGTGTTGACTTCCTCAAGATGCTCCAGTTCCTCCCACATCCAAGAGATATGCAGTTTTATTTAGATAGGTATGTGGATAGGAAAGGTTCAAAGGGATAGGGATTGAATGTACAGAAATGGGACTCGCTTGGGTAGATAACCTGGCCGGCATGGACAAGTTGAGCTGAAGGGGTTGTTTTCATGTTGTGAACTCTCTGATTCTATAGCAGCTATTCTCAACCTTATTCAGCAATGCATCTCCCCACCTCCCCTCACCACCCCACCACAACTGTGCTCAAAGTTTATGGTCTCCCTTCCTGTGAACCAGCCAAGTTTTGGTTTCTTCTGTACTTCTCTCCTACCAACTATAAAAAAGACATAAAAACTAGTTATATTGCACTAGATTAAAAGAAAACAAAGCTTTTACTTAAATGTGCTGTGGCCCCAAGCGGTGGTTTGAGGGCAAAGGGCCCCCATTGAGAATGGCCGTTCTAGAGTTTGGTAGATTTATTGGCTACTAACTTCTCCCAAGCGTGCAAATGAATGGTAGAATCTGCATGAGTAATTGATTAAAAAAAAGGGGTTAATGTTGAATTATTGGATAATTGATGGTTAGTGCAGACTCGATGGACTAAAGAGCCATTTCCGTGCTGTTTCTACGACTATCACATTTGATAGAACATGCACTAACAATTCAAAAGAATAGCATTGTTTTTTGAGTTTTTGGTGAAACCAGCTTTCACAGACTTCAAGGAAAAATGCAATGTTAACATAAATATTTTTATGAAATATAGACAAAGATTACTTCTTGGAACAATGGATTGCTCCGACACATGTGAATTTTCTCGCTGTAGGTGTTTAAATTTTTCCCGTTCATTTACATCATGTTTTGCAGGAAGATTTGACTCCTGTGTTAGATTAGACCTGGTGTCGATGATTTTTAATGCAGTAGAAACATTATTACATTCTCTTTAATTCTTCAATGCACACTAAAGTGCAGTAACATGGTTGAAGTCAAAAAAACAATGCTGGAGAAACTCAGATGGTCAAATAGTATACTTTATAGAGCAAAGGTAACATTTCAGGCTTTAGCCCTTCATCAAGGTATGAAAAAATGTTGGCAGGCGTCCAAACAAAATGGTAAGGGGAGGGGCAGGGAGAAGCAAGGTCCCAAAGGCTGGAGGTGATATATGGATAAGGGAGGGAGGGCACACCAGCAAGCAGGGGAGGTGGGGTGGTGCTGAATGGAGAGGGAAAAGGGCGGAGAGCTGGAGGAAAAAAGACAAAGGGAAAGGGAAGGGAGGGAGAACAGAGAATGGGCTAGCTGAAAATGGAGAAGTCAATGTTAATGCTATTCGGCTGAAGAGTGCCCAGACAGCTGGAGATTGCACACTTCAATTAATTAAATATCTAAGAGGCTCAAATTGCTTTCTCACTTTAGACGGTACTCATTCTGACTCCAGTTTCACCTCATTTGTCGAAGTCTGACACCTGGATGGGAAATGAGACTTTGGGATTAATGTGAAACTGCTCCACAGACCACAGTAATTTACATCCTATCAGACCATATAAAAGGAGAAGACCATTTGGCCCATCGAGTCTGCTCTGCCATTCTATCATGAACTGACTCATTACCACTCCACTACCTTCTCACCGTAACCTTTGATACCCTGACTATTCAGATACACCCAATACTGCCTTAACTACACTCAATGACCTGGTCTCCACAGCCACCAATGCAGAAAATTCCAGAGCTTCACCAATATCTGGCTAAAGAAATTCCTCCACATCTGTTTTAAATTGGCACCCTTCAATCCTGAAATTATGCCCTCTTGGTCTTGACTCCTCTACTATGGGAAACAACTTTGCCACATTTACTCTGTTCAAACCAGTGGGTTGGGAGGAATTCACCAGTTAAATAAATGAACTCATAACTAAACTGAGCCCACAAAGATGAATCCGAGCAGATTTCCTTGGATTTAGAGGCATAGTCAGAGAGTCATTTGTCAGATGGATTGGATTTCGTGGGGTTACCCTCCTCTGGAATGTGGTCCTATCACCACGAGAGCTTTTTGGACAGCAGGGGCCTATCTCACTCCCTTCCATAACCATAATATTTGGTGGATGAAGTGTCTGCAATGGACATTTCAAAAGTTCATTCCTTCCAATGTTTATCTTGGACAATGGCTGTTTCACACTCCAGATACTTCACACCTACATTGGAAGAAGCTTTTAAGAAATCTGGCAAGTTGCCTGTTTCCCTCAGCATCTTCTACAGTGCATCATTACAGGAGAATCAGGAACTTTCAAGAGTTCTGGGATAGGAGTAAGGACCAGTAAACATAAAAGAGGACCAGTCTTCAAAGAAAACCTGTTCACAAAGTAACATCCATAGAACCATACAACACAACACTGCAGTACCGAAATGGGGCCTTTGGCCCTTCTATTCTGTGCCAAACTATTATTCTGCTTAGTGTTAGGTCTGCTTTGTTCATGAATGAGTGAGACAAACACCAGACTGAGTCGAAATCAGGGTTCTTTGTTCTTTATTACCGGATTGTAACACTTGCAACTAACCATGTTAGTCGGAGAATGCATTCTGCCGTTATCAGCAAAATGGTGATTTTTTATACCCTTGGATACGTGCTTAGAACATCATCATATCATTACTTGTCCAATGACTAAAACTGTTGCTATCCTTTCCCTGCTAGCTTCCTGCCTCTCAATCCATCAATGTCTCTCTTATCTTGTAAGTACAAGGATGCATTCACATCTTATTACA
>NW_027212326.1:0-32711 GCF_036971445.1 Narcine bancroftii | reverse complement strand
TTCAGGAGTCGAGAAGTCATGTCGCAACTCTACAAATCTCTGGTAAGAACCCACTTGGAGGATTGTGTTCAGATCTGGTCACCTCATTACAGGAAGGATGTGGAAGCTCTGGAGAGGGGGGCAGACGAGATTGACCTACGATATTGTCTGGATTGGGAAACAAGTCTCAGGAGGCAAGGTTGGCAGAGTTTTGGAGCGTAAAAGGATGAGAGGAGACTTGATGGAAGTCAACAAGATTCTGAGAGGCAGAGATAGGGTGGAGGGCCAACGCCTGTTTCCCAGGGCAGAGGACGTCTGTATAAATGAAGCTTTTTTGCTTACAGATAGTTGTGTGGGCCTGGAATGCCTCACCAGGGGGTGGTGGTGGAGTTGGAACATTAAGGGCATTTAAGAGACTCTTAGACATGTGGATGGAAAAAAAAAGAGGGTTATGGGTGTGAGGGAGGGAGGGAGAGTTTATATGGGTCGGCACAGCATTGTGGACCGAAGAGCCTGTCCTGTGTTCCATGTGACCGTGCTGACACTCACCTTCAGGAAACGGTGCAGCAGGAAGGTGAACCAGTTGGTCAACATCTTCTCCGCCACTGACTCGGTTCTGTGGGGATGCTGGATGTTAGAGCCGGATCGGATCCACATGTCTCCCCCCTCCTCTCCTATCTCTCCCACCCCTCCCCTCCCCTCCTACCACTCTCCCACCCCTCCCCTCACTTCCCCTCCTACCTCTCTCCATGATCTCCTCCCCTCGTACCTCCTATTCTCCTCCTCACCCCCACCTCCACCCCTCCTCCAACTCCACACCCCTCCGTACCTCACCCCTCCCTCCTCCTCTTCACCCTGCCCTCCCTCCACATCCCTCCCTTCCTATCACTCCCCATCCAACCCCTCCCCTCTTCCCCATGGGTTAGGGGAACACACCAGGGTCAGGGCTACGCCGCAGTCAAGCTGGGGCCAGGGGGTCACACTAGGGTCAGGGGTCAAGGCAAGGTTAGGGTGGTACAGGGTCATAGATTTTGTGTTGGGGGTCAGGAGTCACGCTGTCATGGGGCGTGCTGGGTCACTGGTCATGCTGCGGTCAGGGGTCGCATTGGGGTCAGGTGGCACTAACCGGCGCAGGCAGTAGCTTGGGATGGTTCCTGTTCTCCAGGTTCTTGTGGATGAGGTCAGAGAGCAGGTGCTTCAGCACCACAGTGGCATACTGCATCTTCCCCTGCAGCGCTGTCATCACAGCGAGGCACATTGCCCCGGTCCCTCATCGAGAAGCTGCGTTGGGCCTCCAAGGTCCGCACCAAATGTCAGCAGGAACACCTTGTTGTTCAGCAGCTGCCCAAACAGCTTCAGTGCCTTGTCCACATTGTCAGGGGCCTGAGGCGGGGAGGAAGGAAAGAGAGGGGGGAGGCAGAGGTCAGCATGTCTGCAGACTTGGCCACGAAGTTGTTCATTCCATAATGGGGGGGGGGCGGTCCCCGTCCCTCCTCCAGTGGGTGGGGGAGGTCAGCTGGTCCCCATGGAGGGGGGGACCCCGTCTCTCTACCATGGCCGGGGAAAATCAGTTGGTCCCCGTGGAGGAGGGTCCCGTCTCTCTCTACGGTGGGCGGGGTGAGATCAGCTGGTCTCCGTGGAGAGGGGTCCCTGTCCCTCTACAGTGGGCGAGGGGAGGTCAGCTGGTCCCCATAGGGGTGGAGACCTCACCCAGAATACCCCACGGGCCTCCCCTTCCTCTCAATGCCCCTGGAACCCCCTCCCACAGAGCCCCCAAAGCCTCCTCCAGGCAGAGAAGAGAGAACTGGACCCTCTGACTCTCCTATCCCATCACTCCCCTCACCCCCCACTCACATCCAGTTCCCTCAGCACAGGGTGGTCCTCGATGCCAGGGAAGAGGACCCGGTGGTGTAGGCTCGGTACTCCAAGAACGGGATGCCAACCCTTCAGGTCGCTGGTCAGTTCATGGATGTCTGTCTGCAACTCGGCAAAGGCTGGTGGGGGTCAAGGAGAGAGGGTCAATCAGCAGCTACCCCCTGCTCCGCCTGCTTTCCCTGTCTCCCAGCCACACAGAAACAGACCCTTCAGCCCACCTAGTCCATGCCTGGCCCTCTGACCAGCACCCGGACCATATCCTTTCGTCCTCTTGTCTGTGTTCCTGCCTCACCTCCTTAAATTAAAATTCAGATGTACAGCACGGGAACAGGCCCTTCTGGCCTACGAGCCTATCCTGCCCAATTAACCTGCAGCCCTGATACATTTTGAAGAGTGGGAGGAAACAGAGCCCCCAGGGAAAATCCATGCAGACACAGGGAGAACGTACAGACAGTGCTGGATTCGAACCGCGGATGTTGGTGGCCTGACCGCAACACTAACCGTGACACCATCTTAAATGTCAAACTGGAGCTGCATTTTCCACTGCCACACCACTCCCATCCAAATAACTCTTAAATGTTAAAACTGAGCCCGCATTCACCACCTCAGCTCATTCCACCCGTCTGTGTGAAAATGCCTCCCCCCCTCAAACTTTTCCCCTTTCCCCTTTAACCCATGTCCTCTGGTTTGGATCTCACAGAACCTCAATGGGAAAAAGCCGACCTACATTGACTCTGTCTATCCCCCTCATAATTTTAAACACCTCGATCAAATCTCCCCTTATTCTTTCTCCACTCCAGGGAATAAAGATCCGAACCTGTTTAGCCTTTCCCTGTAACTCAGTTCCTGAAGTCCGGGCAACATCTTAGCAAATTTTCTCTGCACTATTTCAGTCTTATTGATATCTTTCCTGTAGTTCGGTGACCAAAACTGCACACAATTCTCTACCAATGTCTTATACAACTTTACCATCACATGCCAACTCCTGGACTCAATAGTTTTAATGTGCCAAAAGCTCTCTTTACGACCCTGTCCAGCTGTAACTTTTCCCTGTTACTCAGTTCCTCAGGACTTCGATCAGGACAACGGGCAGAGAAGCGGCAAATGAAATACAATGCCGGAAAGTGTAGTCATGCATTTTGGAAGATAAAATAAATGGGTAGACTGTTTTCCAAATGGGGAGAAATATGAAAATCCCCAAATGCTAAGAGAGCTTGGAGACCTCATGCAGGACAGCCTGAAGGTAAAGTGCAGGTGGAGTCGAGGGTGAAGAAGGCAAACGCATTCATTTCAAAAGGAATTGAACACAAGAGAAGGGATGTCGAAGCGTTATCAGGCCCTGGTGAGACCTCGCGTGGAGTACTGTGAGGAGTTTTGGGCTCCTCATTGATGTGGAAAGGGTCCAGAGGAGGTTCACTCCAGGAAGGAAAGGGTTATCCTACGTGGAGCGTTTGATGGCTCTTGTCCTGAACTCGTTGGAATTTCAGTGAATGAGGGGAGAATCTCATTAAAACATTTCAAATGTTGAAAGGCGAGGACAGAGTAGATGTAGAAATGTTGTTTCCCCCACCGTGGGAGAGTCCAGGACAAGAGGTCACAACTTCAGGATTGAAGAGCATCCGCTTAGAACAGAGACATGGAGGAATTTCTTCAGCCGGAGGGTGGTGAATCTGTAGAATTTGTTGCCACAGTGGGTGTAGAAGCTGGGTCTTTGGGTGTATTTTGGTCAGAGATTCATCGGTTCCTGATTAGTCAGGGCATCAAGGGTTATAGGGAGAAGGCCAGGCAGTGGGGCTGGGTGGGAGGATTGATCAGCTCATGATGGTGGGGCAGACTCGATGAGCTGAATAACATATTTCTTCTCCACTGTTTTATGGTCTTCCTCCCTCCCCCTGTGTTCCACACCCACATCCTTCCCACCCCCCCCCCTACAGCCACCACCCACCTTGTTTGCACCCCAGGGCCACCCTGCACACCTGATTGCCGCCCCCACCCTCTCCCTACCCCCCACACGCACTCACCTTCCTTGCACTCCAGGGCCACCCTGCATTCCAGGTTGTCCATCTGCAGCTGCAGGAGGCGGAGGCTGCGGTCTGCGTCGCGGGTCTTGCGCTTGTAGGCCACCAGGACACTGATAATCACGGTGAAGAGGAGACCGCCGCCTGCTGCCATGCCCACCATCGTGCCAAGGCTCAGCCCACTGTCTGTGTAGATGTTCAGGGAGCCCGGGAAGAAGTCCAAGGAGCCCACCTTTACCTGTGGCAAACCAGGATGGAGGCAGAAGGTGGGACGTTCCAGTACACTGCAAGCCCTTCAGCCCACAGGGCTGTGATGCCAAATATAAACCTACTCCACTATGAAACCCTTCCCTCTGTCACACCCAGAGCCATGAACGTGAAAAGGGGAGGGGAGGAGAGACGGAAGGGGGTGGGAGAGATGGAAGGGGTGGGAGAGTCGGAAGCTGGGGGGGAGAGTCGGAAGCGAGGGGGAGAGTCGGAAGCGGGCGGGAGAGTCGGAAGCGGGCGGGAGAGTCGGAAGCGGGGGGGAGAGTCGGAAGCGGGGGGGAGAGTCGGAAGCGGGGGGGAGAGTCGGAAGGAGGGGGGAGAGTCGGAAGGAGGGGGGAGAGACGGAAGGAGGGGGGAGAGACGGAAGGAGGGGGGAGAGACGGAAGGAGGGGGGAGAGACGGAAGGAGGGGGGAGAGACGGAAGGAGGGGGGAGAGACGGAAGGAGGGGGGAGAGACGGAAGGAGGGGGGAGAGACGGAAGGAGGGGGGAGTAGAGTCCGAGAACAGGGGGGGGAAAGAGTCCGAGAACAGGGGGGGGAAAGAGTCCGAGAACAGGGGGGGGAAAGAGTCCGAGGACGGGGGGGGGGGGAAAGAGTCCGAGGACGGGGGGGGGGGGGAAGAGTCCGAGGACGGGGGGGGGGGGGAAAGAGTCCGAGGACGGGGGGGGGGGGAAAGAGTCCGAGGACGGGGGGGGGGGGGAAAGAGTCCGAGGACGGGGGGGGGGGGGAAAGAGTCCGAGGACGGGGGGGGGGGGGAAAGAGTCCGAGGACGGGGGGGGGGGGAGTCCGAGGACGGGGGGGGGGGGAGTCCGAGGACGTGGGGGAGTCAGAGGACGGGGGGGGGGGGGAGTCAGAGGACGTGGGGGGAGTCAGAGGACGGGGGGAGTCAGAGGACGGGGGGGAGTCAGAGGACGGGGGGGAGTCAGAGGACGGGGGGGAGTCAGAGGACGGGGGGGAGTCAGAGGACGGGGGGGAGTCAGAGGA
Organism: Narcine bancroftii; assembly: GCF_036971445.1. Classification (NCBI taxonomy): domain Eukaryota; kingdom Metazoa; phylum Chordata; class Chondrichthyes; order Torpediniformes; family Narcinidae; genus Narcine; species Narcine bancroftii. The sequence goes on along the minus strand of NW_027212326.1, from coordinate 27,589 downwards.
CGGGGGGGAGTCAGAGGACGGGGGGGAGTCAGAGGACGGGGGGGAGTCAGAGGACGGGGGGGAGTCAGAGGACGGGGGGGAGTCAGAGGACGGGGGGGAGTCAGAGGACGGGGGGGAGTCAGAGGACGGGGGGGAGTCAGAGGACGGGGGGAGTCAGAGGACGGGGGGGAGTCAGAGGACGGGGGGGAGTCAGAGGACGGGGGGGAGTCAGAGGACGGGGGGAGTCAGAGGACGGGGGGAGGGGGAGTCAGAGGACGGGGGGGAGTCAGAGGACGGGGGGGAGTCAGAGGACGGGGGGGAGTCAGAGGACGGGGGGGAGTCAGAGGACGGGGGGGAGTCAGAGGACGGGGGGGAGTCAGAGGACGGGGGGGAGTCAGAGGACGGGGGGGAGTCAGAGGACGGGGGGGAGTCAGAGGACGGGGGGGGAGTCAGAGGACGGGGGGGAGTCAGAGGACGGGGGGGAGTCAGAGGACGGGGGGAGTCAGAGGACGGGGGGAGTCAGAGGACGGGGGGGAGTCAGAGGACGGGGGGGAGTCAGAGGACGGGGGGGAGTCAGAGGACGGGGGGGAGTCAGAGGACGGGGGGGAGTCAGAGGACGGGGGGGAGTCAGAGGACGGGGGGGAGTCAGAGGACGGGGGGGAGTCAGAGGACGGGGGGGAGTCAGAGGACGGGGGGGAGTCAGAGGACGGGGGGGAGTCAGAGGACGGGGGGGAGTCAGAGGACGGGGGGGAGTCAGAGGACGGGGGGGAGTCAGAGGACGGGGGGGAGTCAGAGGACGGGGGGGAGTCAGAGGACGGGGGGGAGTCAGAGGACGGGGGGGAGTCAGAGGACGGGGGGGAGTCAGAGGACGGGGGGGAGTCAGAGGACGGGGGGGAGTCAGAGGACGGGGGGGAGTCAGAGGACGGGGGGAGTCAGAGGACGGGGGGGAGTCAGAGGACGGGGGGGAGTCAGAGGACGGGGGGGAGTCAGAGGACGGGGGGGAGTCAGAGGACGGGGGGGAGTCAGAGGACGGGGGGGAGTCAGAGGACGGGGGGGAGTCAGAGGACGGGGGGGAGTCAGAGGACGGGGGGGAGTCAGAGGACGGGGGGGAGTCAGAGGACGGGGGGGAGTCAGAGGACGGGGGGGAGTCAGAGGACGGGGGGGAGTCAGAGGACGGGGGGGAGTCAGAGGACGGGGGGGAGTCAGAGGACGGGGGGGAGTCAGAGGACGGGGGGGAGTCAGAGGACGGGGGGGAGTCAGAGGACGGGGGGAGTCAGAGGACGGGGGGAGTCAGAGGACGGGGGGAGTCAGAGGACGGGGGGAGTCAGAGGACGGGGGGAGTCAGAGGACGGGGGGAGTCAGAGGACGGGGGGAGTCAGAGGACGGGGGGAGTCAGAGGACGGGGGGAGTCAGAGGACGGGGGGAGTCAGAGGACGGGGGGAGTCAGAGGACGGGGGGAGTCAGAGGACGGGGGGAGTCAGAGGACGGGGGGAGTCAGAGGACGGGGGGAGTCAGAGGACGGGGGGAGTCAGAGGACGGGGGGAGTCAGAGGACGGGGGGAGTCAGAGGACGGGGGGAGTCAGAGGACGGGGGGAGTCAGAGGACGGGGGGAGTCAGAGGACGGGGGGGAGTCAGAGGACGGGGGGAGTCAGAGGACGGGGGGAGTCAGAGGACGGGGGGAGTCAGAGGACGGGGGGAGTCAGAGGACGGGGGGAGTCAGAGGACGGGGGGGAGTCAGAGGACGGGGGGAGTCAGAGGACGGGGGGAGTCAGAGGACGGGGGGAGTCAGAGGACGGGGGGAGTCAGAGGACGGGGGGAGTCAGAGGACGGGGGGGGAGTCAGAGGACGGGGGGGGAGTCAGAGGACGGGGGGGGAGTCAGAGGACGGGGGGGGAGTCAGAGGACGGGGGGGGAGTCAGAGGACGGGGGGGGAGTCAGAGGACGGGGGGGGAGTCAGAGGACAGGGGGGAGTCAGAGGACAGGGGGGGAGTCAGAGGACAGGGGGGGAGTCAGAGGACAGGGGGGGAGTCAGAGGACAGGGGGGGAGTCAGAGGACAGGGGGGGAGTCAGAGGACAGGGGGGGAGTCAGAGGACAGGGGGGGAGTCAGAGGACAGGGGGGGAGTCAGAGGACAGGGGGGGAGTCAGAGGACAGGGGGGGAGTCAGAGGACAGGGGGGGAGTCAGAGGACAGGGGGGGAGTCAGAGGACAGGGGGGGAGTCAGAGGACAGGGGGGGAGTCAGAGGACAGAGGGGGAGTCAGAGGACAGGGGGGGAGTCAGAGGACAGGGGGGGAGTCAGAGGACAGGGGGGGAGTCAGAGGACAGGGGGGGAGTCAGAGGACAGGGGGGGAGTCAGAGGACAGGGGGGGAGTCAGAGGACAGGGGGGGAGTCAGAGGACAGGGGGGGAGTCAGAGGACAGGGGGGGAGTCAGAGGACAGGGGGGGAGTCAGAGGACAGGGGGGGAGTCAGAGGACAGGGGGGGAGTCAGAGGACAGGGGGGGAGTCAGAGGACAGGGGGGGAGTCAGAGGACAGGGGGGGAGTCAGAGGACAGGTGGGGAGTCAGAGGACGGGGGGGAGTCAGAGGACAGGAGGAGAAAGAGTAAAAGTGGGGGGTAAGAGTGCAAGAGAGGGAACGCTCCTTCAATGAGGTGTCTGGGACTGAAAGCAATGTCGGGGTATCGGTGAAGTGCACCCGTCCCATTGGGGTGGCGGTGAAGTGTACCCACCATATCGGGGTGGCGGTGAATCGTACCCATGTGCCAAAGAGCACCTTGCACTCACTCACCAACACCTTGTGTTGCCCAGTCAGATCAGGGGCATTGCACACCAGCTGGAGCTGCGAGACCGTGGGCTGGCAGGAGGTCTCACCGATCAGCACCGTGTAGTGGAGTCGTTCACCACTGGCTGTACTTGGCACCAGGTTACGGCCCTACCGAGGAAAACAAACACACCATCGGCAAAACCCAGGCAGGGAACACACCTCTGGTGAGCAAACTGTCCAAGCCCACAACAGATGAATTGGGACTTGGGGACGAGGTCACAGGACTGCGGAACATCACACACTCGCGTGGTGAGACACAGAGTGAAGCTCCCTCTGCATTCCGGGGACATTCCCAGCCCCTCTGCAGGACTCAGCTACAGGCGACATATCACCCGCTCCTTCCCTGCAGTAACTACAGTTATTATAATGTATGGATATCAGAAAGAAAGAAATCGATTACATAGATGATGGTTCTCAGCCCATCCAAAATCATTCCCTCCCATCAAACCTCCCCCTAAATGAAAAGAGAGGAAAAAAAAACTGAAAAGTATAAACAGGCAGAGAAAGTGACAAGAAATCCTGGATTGGAGTGAGGTGTCGGGCAGGGCAGCTCATCAGTTCCAACACAGGCGCATCAAGTAGGGCCAGAGGGGTTAAAAAGGTCTTTGTGTATTTAATCCCATGACCTGAGTAAATGTGTAAAACTTGTAAAAATGTAGAAAATTTATTTCTTAGATGGTCAGTAATTTCCCCCCCCCCCCCACTCCCCCCACCGCTTCAGATAGCTGTCTGCCACCTTGGACGTATCTGATTTCCAAGTAAGTGCAATACATTCTCTCACAGCAGTCAGTGTGAAATTTGACAAATTCTGATGAACAAATCGATCATTTTAGGAGTTGTACCTTCAATATTCCCTAATAAAAACAGATTGGGGTTTAACGGACGCACAGATCCTGCAACCTGCCGTAGAAAATTACTGATCGACCCCCAAAAAGGTTCTCACCACGATCCTATGCCCTCACCACATCTGAACATATCAACCAATTCAACTTCTGTGGGTCAAGATAGAATTGATGTTCAATATTGCATTAAACTAATCTGTACTTTACATTAATATTACACAAAGAATCTCCACATAAATTTTCCCAAATTTGTTCACCAATCAGAATACTTAGATCAGTTTCCCATCTCTCCCTCGATCCACACAATCCAAATTTAGGAGTTCCCTCTTGCAATAACAAATATAACCAGAGGAGTCACGTGATGGAGTAGTGGCCGGACGGTGAACTCCAGCCCTCTCCAGAAAAGTCGGGAAAAACAAGGGAAAACACAAAGGCACAGAAATAAAAGTTAAAGAAAAGTGAGTATAAAGGTGGAAAGAAGATGGCGACAAAAAAAGAAAAATCAAAATCAACAGTAAGAAGAGAGGAAGAGAAGACAACGGAGGAAGAAGAGAAGGTCTTACCTGTCCGAAGAGGCCCGCTGTGGAGAGAGAAGCCCGCTTCCTCAGGTCGGTAGAAATAGGACTACAAAAATGGCTCGCTGAGCCGAGTAAAAGTGCGCAACCGCGCATGAAAAAAAACACACCGACGGAAGGGGGGACAGGCTGGGGAGTCGATCTCCACAGCCGGCAACGACAGCTGCAGAACACCTGCAGCAAGAAGAGACCACAGAAGACAATGGAAACAAGAAAGAAGAGAAGAAAAGGGCAACAAAGAAACAACAGATGGCCAACCCAGAGGAAGAAGAGGAAGAGGAAGAGTACAGTGAGATAGAAGAAGAAGGGAAAGGCAAGAAAAAGGATATACTTTCTCTTGTTAGAGGATACATGGAGTCATTTAAAGAATGGCAAACACAGGAATTTAATGATTTAAGAAGAAGAATAAACAACACAGAAGAGAAAATGAATAAAATAGATATGACCTTAACAGAAATTGGAAAGAAAATGGACAAGATGGAAGAGCGGGCAGTAGCAGCAGAAATGGAGGTAGAAGACTTAAAAAAGAAATTGGAGGAATCTAATAAAAAAGCGATAGAGACACAAGAACTGTTAGCTCAAAAAATAGATATAATGGAAAATTATAACAGAAGAAATAACATAAAGATAGTGGGCCTTAAGGAAGATGAAGAAGGCAAGAATATGAGGGAGTTTATAAAAGATTGGATCCCTAAGACCCTAGGATGTCCAGAACTACAGCAAGAAATGGAAATAGAAAGGGCACATAGAGCATTGGCCTCTAAACCACAACCACAACAAAAACCAAGATCTATTTTAGTAAAATTCCTAAGATATACTACAAGAGAAAAGGTACTGGAGAAGACAATGGAAAAAGTAAGAGAGGGCAACAAACCACTGGAGTATAAAGGGCAAAAAATCTTCATTTATCCAGATATAAGTTTTGAACTCCTAAAGAAGAGAAAAGAGTTCAATAAAGCAAAGGCGATTTTATGGAAGAAAGGGTATAAATTTATACTAAAGCATCCAGCGGTATTGAAAATATTTATTCCAGGACAACAAAACAGACTATTCTCGGATCCAGAAGAAGCACGAAAATTTGCAGAACAATTACAAAAATAGACTGAGGGATGAAGACGGGTAATGAGAGTAAAAATGATCACGACTGATATGTATGTGGGTAAAGAGTTATAAGAGTGAATAGATACAATGTGCATACGTGAAGGTATCTGTACTTAGAGGAAAATATAGATAGTATAGACAAGAATTAATAAGGGAAGGTAATGGAATAGAGAGAATAAGGAGGGAATTAAAAGAGTGACCTTTGTTACATATGAAAAGCGAAATCTTTTCTGGGGGGGGCTGGGTGGGGGGGAATAGCGGTCACTGCAAAATCAGTTGACGCTTGCGAGTGGATTCGCAAACCCAAATGGAGAGGGGAGATGTGGTTGTCCGACAAGGGATAAAGGACAACTCAGGAGGGGAAGGGGAGATTGGGGATAAAGAATATATAAATAGGAGAATAAGGAAAATGTTTGATGTTGTAGGAATGTTGTCTTATAAAGAGTTTAAAATAACAAAACAGAAATGGAAAAGGAGGAAAGGTAATGATGGAAAAACGGAAAGAGAAGATAAACAAAATATAAAATGGCTACGCTGAACTATATGACTTTAAATATTAATGGAATACATAACCAAATTAAAAGGAAGAAACTACTAAATTTACTGAAAAAGGAAAAAATTGATATAGCATTTATCCAAGAAACACACTTAACTGAATTGGAGCACGAGAAATTAAAGAGAGATTGGGTAGGACATGTAACAGCAGCATCGTATAATTCAAAAGCAAGAGGAGTGGCTATATTAATTAGTAAAAATGTGCCATTTAAAATAGAAGAGGAAATAATAGATCCAGCAGGGAGATATGTTATGATAAAATGTCAGATATATTCGGAGTTTTGGAATCTACTTAATGTATATTCACCTCACGAAGAAGATCAAAAGTTTATGCAAGATATCTTTTTGAAGGTAGCTAATACGCAAGGGAACATACTAATAGGAGGGGATTTCAACCTGAATTTGGATTCAAATATGGATAAAACGGGGAAAAAAATTAACAGAAAGAACAAAGTAACCAAATTTATAATTAAATCAATGCAAGAAATGAAACTTTTGGATATATGGAGGAAACAAAACCCAAAAGAAAAGGAATACTCATACTACTCGGCTAGACATAAAACATACTCAAGATAGCCCTATTTTTGTTATCAGCTCGTATGCAAGATAGAGTAAGAAAAACAGAATATAAAGCTAGAACACTATCGGACCATTCACCCTTAATATTGACAGTAAAGCTGGAGGTCATCCTTCCAAGAATGTATAGATGGAGATTAAACCCCATGCTACTTAAAAGACAGGATTTTAGAGAATTTATTGAAAAACAATTAAAAATGTATTTTGAAGTAAATACAGAATCAGTGGAAGATAAGTTTATACTATGGGATGCAATGAAAGCATTCATTAGAGGGCAAATAATAAGTTATGTAACCAAATTGAAGAAGGACTATAATCAGGAAACAGAGCAGTTGGAAAGGGAAATAGTAAATATAGAAAAAAAATTAGCAATGAAGGAAGATACAACTAAAAGAAGAGAATTGGCGGATAAAAAAATAAAATATGAAACACTACAAACATATAAGGTGGAGAAAAATATAATGAAGACAAAACAGAAATATTATGAACTAGGTGAAAAAACGCACAAAATCCTAGCATGGCAGCTTAAGACAGAACAAGCTAAGAAAATGGTATTGGCATCAAGGAAAAAAGACAAACAAATTACATATAATCCAAAAGAAATTAAGGAAAACTTTAGAGAATTCTATGAACAATTATACCAAACTGAAAACGAAGGGAAAGAAGGGAAAATAGATGAATTTTTGACTAAAATTGAACTACCAAAACTACAAATAGAGGAACAAAATAAATTAACAGAACCATTTGGAACAGTAGAAATACAAGAGATAATAAAAAAATTACCAAATAATAAGACACCAGGGGAGGATGGATTTCCAATAGAATTCTACAAAACATTTAAAGACTTATTAATTCCGCCCCTCCTGGATGTAATCAACCAGATTGATGAAAGACAAAGCTTACCAGATTCATGTAAAACAGCAATAATTACAGTAATACCAAAACAAGGGAAAGATCCACTCTCACCAGCGTCATATAGACCAATATCTTTGCTAAACACAGATTATAAGATAATAGCTAAACTATTAGCAAACAGATTAGCAGAACAGGTACGGAAAATGGTAAATTTAGACCAAACTGGATTTATCAAAAAAAGACGCACAACAGACAATATTTGTAAATTTATTAACTTAATTCATGCAGTACAAGGAAATAAAGCACCTGCAGTAGCAGTTGCTTTAGACGCAGAGAAGACAATCGACAGAGTAGAATGGAATTATTTATTCAAAGTATTGCAAAAATTCAGTTTACCGGAGAAGTATATTAATTGGATTAAAGCATTATATAAGGGACCGTTAGCAAAAGTGACAGTAAATGGACATGTATCAAAGCAATTTAACTTAAGCAGGTCAACGCGGCAGGGATGCCGCGCTAGCTATAGAACCACTAGCAGAATTGATAAGAATAGATAATAATATAAAAGGAATAAAAATAAAAGACAAGGAATATAAAATCAGTCTATTTGCGGATGATGTTATAGTGTACTTAACAGAACCAGAACTATCAATAAAAGAATTATATAAGAAATTGAAGGAATATGGAGAAGTGTCGGCTTACAAGATAAACGTAAATAAAAGTGAAGCAATGCCTATGAATAATGCGGATTTCTCAAAATTTAAGAAGGAATCTACATTCAGATGGCAAATGCAGGCAATAAGATACCTAGGTGTACAAATAAACAAAAATCTAGGCCAATTATATAAACTCAATTATTATCCACTAATGAAAAAATTACAGGACGATTTAGAGCATTGGAAAGATCTACCACTAATACTAATAGGAAGGATAAACTGTATTAAAATGAACATTTTTCCAAGGATATTGTACTTATTTCAGGCATTGCCAATACAACTGACAGAAAAATTCTTCAATGAGTTAAAGAAAATAATAAGGAAATTTTTATGGAGGGGGGGAAACGAGGATAGCACTAGATAAATTAACAGAATGGTATAAACAAGGAGGCTTACAACTGCCAAACTTTAAAAATTATTATAGAGCCGCACAATTAAGATACCTATCAGACTTTTATCAAACAAGGAAAAACCAGACTGGACGAGATTAGAATTAGATAAAATAGGGGAAAAGATACCTGAACACATATTATATAAATGGGATGAAAAATTGGTACAACATAGAACTTCTCCAGTACTACATCATCTCCTCAATATTTGGAAGAAGATTCATGTAGAAAGAAATAAAACAAATTACCAATTACCAAAACTAATATTGACGCAAAATAAGCTACTCCCTTTTACAATAGATAACCTTTCCTTTAGAGAATGGGAAAAAAAAGGGATTAAAAGAATAGAAAATTGTTTTTCAGGAAGTAGATTCTTATCCTTTGAACAAATGAGAGATAAGTACAATATAACTGGAGATACAACGCTGGCATATTACCAACTGAGATCCTACTTGAAGGATAAATTAGGAAGCAATTTGAGGTTGCCAGAGGGAAGTAACCTTGAATATGTGATTACAGATACAATGTTAATCAAAAGATTTATAACAAATATGTATATTAAACTGCAAGAAAAGGAGAATGAGGAAACAAATGGTAAAACTAAACAAAAATGGGAACAAGATTTAAATATAAAGATAAAAAAGGAAACATGGGAGAAATTATGTTCTGGAACGATGAGAAATACAATAAATACGAGGCTACGTATGATACAATATAACTGGATACACAGACTATACATTACACCTCAAAAGTTAAATAAATGGGACCCAACAGTATCTGATAGATGTTTTCGATGTAAAAAAGAAATGGGAACAACAATTCATGCAATCTGGACATGTGAGAGAGTAGAAAAATTTTGGGAAGATCTCAATCAGATATTAAATAAAATAACAGAAAACAATATACCAAAGAATCCAGAGATCTTTCTCCTAAGTAACATAAAAAACAAAGAATTTGGAATTGATTTGGAGGATGCACAAAAAAGATTTGTTAAGATAGCCCTGGCCGTAGCAAAAAAATGTATTATGTCAACCTGGAAATTGGAAGATAATTTGAAAATACAACAATGGTATATAGAAATGAATAAATGTATTCCATTAGAAAAAATAACATATAGTTTAAGAAATAATATTGAAATATTCGAACAGATATGGGAGCCTTACATAAATACAATAGCGAAAACCTACCGGGGACAAACATTACCTAAGTTGATGGAAGGAGAAGGAAAGAAAAGAATGGACTCAGTAGAATTTCTGGTGTATTTTTGTTGAATGACAACATTGTCTGACGGGTTTAATGCAACCTAGATTGTATACCTAAAATGGATGAGAGGGGGGGGGTGGGGGGGTGGCTTGGGAGGAGGGAGGAAGAAAAAGTCACTGTATATGTGTGAAAAAGAATAAGTGTATATCATGGCTAATGTGATTTATGGTGTGAAAAAAAAATATTTAAAAAAAAACAAATATAACCAAGAGGTACATTTTCCGACAATCCCGCTCCCCATGAGAATTTCCATCTCGGTCCAAAAGCATTGTAACCTCAAACTCATCTGTGCAGAAAATAACCCCGGGATGAGGACTGTTCTAACTTCCACCTGTGACATCATGATCCATCGAACGATGGTGGACCTGCCCTAAATTCTGATCAATATATGATCTTATATTTGAACAAAATTAATCATGCCTAATTATAGCATAATTAAGCTTGATGTACAACACAGTATGAGCCCTTCAGCCCCCGATGTTGTTGTGCCAACCTATACAAACCCTTATAAGGGACCGTGGGAAAGTGCTAACAATAAATAACAATAGCGGACAATTTTTAAACAGGATGGAAAAGTTGGTAGCTCTATCATGATCAATTTATACAGTGTGGCAAAGTTGGTGGCTCTACCGCATCCAATTTATACAGCGTGGGAAAGTCAATAGTTCTATCGCATCCAATTTATACAGTGTGGGCAAGTCGGTCTCCTCGCGTACAATTTTTTTTTTTTTAATTTTTTTTTTTTCACACCATAAATCACAATAGCCATGATATACACTTTTTCTTTTTCACACATTTACAGTGATCCTCGCATACAATTTATACAGCGTGGGCAAGTCAGTAGCTCTGTTGCGTCCAATTTATACAGCATGGGAAAGTCGGTCTCCATCGCGTCCAATTTATACAGCATGGGAAAGTCAGTAGCTCTGTTGCATCCAATTTATACAGCATGGGAAAGTCGGCCTCCGTCGCGTCCAATTTATACAGCGTGGGAAAGTCAGTAGCTCTGTTGCGTCCAATTATACAGCATGGGAAAGTTGGTCTCCATCGCGTACAATTTATACAGTGTGGGAAAGTCGGTAGCTCCATCGCATCCAATTTATACAGTGTGGGAAAGTCGGTAGCTCTATCGCATCCAATTTATACAACGTGGGCGTCGGTCTCCATCGCATCCAATTTAAACAGCGTGGGAAAGTTGGTCTCCATCGCGTCTAATTTATACAGTGTGGGAAAGTCGGTAGCTCCATCACATCCAATTTATACAGCGTGGGAAAGTCAGTAGCTCTGTTGCGTCCAATTTATACAGCATGGGAAAGTCGGTCTCCATCGCGTCCAATTTATACAGCGTGGGAAAGTCAGTAGCTCTGTTGCGTCCAATTTATACAGCATGGGAAAGTTGGTCTCCATCGCGTACAATTTATACAGCGTGGGAAAGTCGGTAGCTCTATCGCATCCAATTTATACAACGTGGGCGTCGGTCTCCATCGCATCCAATTTAAACAGCGTGGGAAAGTTGGTCTCCATCGCGTCTAATTTATACAGTGTGGGAAAGTCGCTAGCTCCATCACATCCAATTTATACAGCGTGGGAAAGTCCATGGCTCCATGTCGTCTAATTTCTACAGCACGGAGAAGTTGGTAGCTCCATCGTGTCCAATTTATACAGCGTGGGAAAGTCGGTAGCTCTGTTGCGTGCAATTTAAACAGCGTGGGAAAGTCAGTCTCCATCACGTACAATTATACAGTGTGGGAAAGTCCATGGCTCCATCGCGTCTAATTTATACAGCGCGGGAAAGTCGGTAGCTCTATCGCATCCAATTTATACAGCGTGGGCAAGTCGGTAGCTCCATCACATCCAATTCATACAGCGTGAGAAAGTCAGTAGCGATATTGCATACAATTTATAAATACCGTGGGAAAAAAACGATGACAGACCTGCCCTCCCAGAATGCCTTGTGGCTGCATACACGAAACACTCATGGAGGGGTTTCTCTGCTGCATGGCATTCTAGGAAGTCAGATCTGCCATCGCTTTTTCTCACAGTCTTTATAAATTATGCGCGAAAGTGCTACCAACTTTCCCAATATGTTTAAAATTTGTCTGCTATTGCTATTGATTTCCTATCTCTCTCCCACTGCAACTTTCCCACAGCAAAGTTTATACCTTCATATTCATCTTTTCTTCCTTCATGTTCCTGCATTCGCGCAAAAAACTTGGGCCATTTCAATCCCACAATGCAGTTGCCCATTCGACACTTGCCTGATTGCAACGCCGGTGTTTGCAGACACTGGGGATTGTACGAGGAGTCGAGGCTGTCAATCCCTGGCGTGAGATGACGCCGGCGTTGAGAAAATTTTACTTTCACTCCAAACACTTGAAAGGCTGATTGGTCGTTAATTCTTGGGACTACTTGCAAGTGTGAAAGGAGTTAATGGCATTTGAAGTGAAAAGACCTTCCACCAATATCCTGATTCATTTTAATCCACATTGAGTAAATGTTTCAATATTCAACAGTTTTGATTCCCAATCGTTTCTTTTCTCCAATTTTGTTCAGTTCGGTTTTACATTTCAAATAACGAAGCAAGAAATCTCATCTGTGCTGCTCAATAATAATTCTTAAAATTAGGGAGTAGAAATCATCCCAATTCATACTTCCCGAGAGACACTTGCCTTTTTACCAGCCCTGCCTTTACCTTGAGGACGATGGGAGATCCCGGCTTGACCTCCAGGACCCCGGAGTCACCGAACGCCTCGAAGAAGGGATTAGGGTAGTAGGTGAAGGTGGAGCCATTGAGGGAGAGCAGTGAGCGGACGTTGTCCAGAATAAAACCGAACTCCTGGGGACTGGTGCCCTGTTTGGTCACGGGTGGCCCAGGGGGCAGGGCTGGAGACTGGCAGAACATCACCGTGTCATTGAGAACAGTGCAGGCCTGGGGGAGAGGGAGAGATCTCTGTTGGTGCCCAGAGGGAGGAGGGAAGGAGTGGTGGGGGTGGTGAGGTGGGAAGGAGCAGAGAGGGAGGGGGGAAAGAGCGGAGGGGGACGGGGGAAGGAAAGAGCGGAGGGGGACGGGGGAAGGAAAGAGCGGAGGGGGACGGGGGAAGGAAAGAGCGGAGGGGGACGGGGAAGGAAAGAGCGGAGGGGGACGGGGAAGGAAAGAGCGGAGGGGGACGGGGGAAGGAAAGAGCGGAGGGGGACGGGGGAAGGAAAGAGCGGAGGGGGACGGGGAAGGAAAGAGCGGAGGGGGACGGGGAAGGAAAGAGCGGAGGGGGACGGGGAAGGAAAGAGCGGAGGGGGACGGGGAAGGAAAGAGCGGAGGGGGACGGGGGAAGGAAAGAGCGGAGGGGGACGGGGGAAGGAAAGAGCGGAGGGGGACGGGGGAAGGAAAGAGCGGAGGGGGACGGGGGAAGGAAAGAGCGGAGGGGGACGGGGGAAGGGAAGAGCGGAGGGGGACGGGGGAAGGGAAGAGCGGAGGGGGACGGGGGAAGAGCGGAGGGGGACGGGGGAAGAGCGGAGGGGGACGGGGGAAGAGCGGAGGGGGACGGGGGAAGAGCGGAGGGGGACGGGGGAAGAGCGGAGGGGGACGGGGGAAGAGCGGAGGGGGACGGGGGAAGAGCGGAGGGGGACGGGGAAGAGCGGAGGGGGACGGGGAAGAGCGGAGGGGGACGGGGAAGAGCGGAGGGGGACGGGGAAGAGCGGAGGGGGACGGGGAAGAGCGGAGGGGGACGGGGAAGAGCGGAGGGGGACGGGGAAGAGCGGAGGGGGACGGGGAAGAGCGGAGGGGGACGGGGAAGAGCGGAGGGGGACGGGGAAGAGCGGAGGGGGACGGGGAAGAGCGGAGGGGGACGGGGAAGAGCGGAGGGGGACGGGGAAGAGCGGAGGGGGACGGGGAAGAGCGGAGGGGGACGGGGAAGAGCGGAGGGGGACGGGGAAGAGCGGAGGGGGACGGGGAAGAGCGGAGGGGGACGGGGAAGAGCGGAGGGGGACGGGGAAGAGCGGAGGGGGACGGGGAAGAGCGGAGGGGGACGGGGAAGAGCGGAGGGGGACGGGAAGAGCGGAGGGGGACGGGGAAGAGCGGAGGGGGACGGGGAAGAGCGGAGGGGGACGGGGAAGAGCGGAGGGGGACGGGGAAGAGCGGAGGGGGACGGGGAAGAGCGGAGGGGGACGGGGAAGAGCGGAGGGGGACGGGGAAGAGCGGAGGGGGACGGGGAAGAGCGGAGGGGGACGGGGAAGAGCGGAGGGGGACGGGGAAGAGCGGAGGGGGACGGGGAAGAGCGGAGGGGGACGGGGAAGAGCGGAGGGGGACGGGGAAGAGCGGAGGGGGACGGGGAAGAGCGGAGGGGGACGGGGAAGAGCGGAGGGGGACGGGGAAGAGCGGAGGGGGACGGGGAAGAGCGGAGGGGGACGGGGAAGAGCGGAGGGGGACGGGGAAGAGCGGAGGGGGACGGGGAAGAGCGGAGGGGGACGGGGAAGAGCGGAGGGGGACGGGGAAGAGCGGAGGGGGACGGGGAAGAGCGGAGGGGGACGGGGAAGAGCGGAGGGGGACGGGGAAGAGCGGAGGGGGACGGGGAAGAGCGGAGGGGGACGGGAAGAGCGGAGGGGGACGGGGAAGAGCGGAGGGGGACGGGGAAGAGCGGAGGGGGACGGGGAAGAGCGGAGGGGGACGGGGAAGAGCGGAGGGGGACGGGGAAGAGCGGAGGGGGACGGGGAAGAGCGGAGGGGGACGGGGAAGAGCGGAGGGGGACGGGGAAGAGCGGAGGGGGACGGGGAAGAGCGGAGGGGGACGGGGAAGAGCGGAGGGGGACGGGGAAGAGCGGAGGGGGACGGGGAAGAGCGGAGGGGGACGGGGGGGAAGAGCGGAGGGGGACGGGGGGAAAGAGCGGAGGGGGACGGGGGGAAAGAGCGGAGGGGGACGGGGGGAAAGAGCGGAGGGGGACGGGGGGAAAGAGCGGAGGGGGACGGGGGGAAAGAGCGGAGGGGGACGGGGGGAAAGAGCGGAGGGGGACGGGGGGAAAGAGCGGAGGGGGACGGGGGGAAAGAGCGGAGGGGGACGGGGGGAAAGAGCGGAGGGGGACGGGGGGAAAGAGCGGAGGGGGACGGGGGGAAAGAGCGGAGGGGGACGAGGGGAAAGAGCGGAGGGGGACGGGGGGAAAGAGCGGAGGGGGACGGGGGGAAAGAGCGGAGGGGGACGGGGGAAAGAGCGGAGGGGGACGGGGGGAAAGAGCGGATGGGGACGGGGGGAAAGAAAGAGCGGAGGGGGACGGGGGGAAAGAGCAGAAGGGGACAGGGCGGTGAACTGGTGGAAGATTCACATTGGTGCTCTCCACTCCCCGGTACAGAGCCCGGACACGGGGGTCCTGGACGGTGAGGAGACCAGTTCCAGTGACAATCAGCGTGGTGTTCCCACTAGAAAGGAGAGATCAGCAGTCAGACAAAAGAATTACCCCCTCCCCGATCCATTTGTCCCACCCATCCACCCCAGCACGGCGCACCGACCTACCCGGTTCTGGTATGTGATGTGAGTGCCCCCTCCCTCCGTCTCCCACAGTCTGCCCGCTCCCCCATCACGTCACCATCTGATTCCCCCACCCTCATCCATCCCGGGGACAGGCTGACACTCACTGGGCGATGGTCCAGTCAGGTTCCACCGACGTGATGGTGGGGTCATCCAGGTATGTGAACGGGTGAGCCATGTTGGTTACCTGGGCCCGGTCGATGTTCACCATGATGTGGCTGGTTCCAGGGCCCGAGGACGAGGCCGAGGTGATGCACGCAATCTCCCCTGGGCTCCTCCTGTGGCGACATGGACTGGCTGTCACACCCTGGCCCAGCACCCAGCCCCTAGGGCACCAACCGTCAGCAACTGCCCTGGCACCCAGCCCTTGGAACCCACCGTCAGCACCCATGCCCGGCACCTGCCCCAGCACCCACTGTCTGCACCTGCCCTGGCACCCATCTCTGGCACACAGCCCCTGGCACCTGCCCCTGCACCCATCTCCGGCACTCACTCTCAGCACCCACAACTCTATGCATTAAAAAACTTACCCCTGACTTCTTCCCTAAACTTCCCTCCCTTTACTTTGTCCAGATGTCCTTTCATGTTTGCTGATCCCTCTGGGCCGTCCACCCTGTCTCTGCCTCTCAGAATCTTGTCTACCTCTATCAAGTCTCCTCTCAACCTTCTACTCTCCAGGGAGAAAAGTCCCAGCTCTGCTAATCTCACCTCATGAGACACGTTCTCCAATGTCTTTGGATAAGAAATGAAAGTTGAAGGTCTGCACACACAGGGTTTGGTGTCAAAACACAGAAACGCCAGAGGAACACAAAAAGTGGAGTGTTGTGAGCAGTTTTGGGCTTCTCTTTGGAGGAAGGATGTGCTGATGTTGGAGAGGGTTCAGAGGAGGTTCATCTGGGAATGAAAGGTTCATTGTACGGTTCTTGGAATGAACTCGTTGGAATTTAGGGGAATGAAGGGAGATCTCGTTGAAAGTCGTGGACATGGAAGTAGATATAGAAAGGTTGTTTCCCCCAAGGTGGGAGAGTCCAGGACAAGAGGGCACAACTTCAGGATTGAATGGCGTCTGCTTAGAACAGAGACCTGGAGGAATTTCTTCAGCCAGAGGGCGGTGAATCTGTCGAATTTGTTGGAATGGGCGGTTGTGGAGGCCGGGTCATTGGGTGCATTTAAGGCAGAGGTTGACAGGTTCTTGATTAGCCGGAATATCTGGGGAGCAGGCCGAGCAGTGGGACTGAGTGGGAGAATGGATTAGCTTGCGGCATACTCCATGGGCTGAATGGCCTATTTCTGCTCCGACGTCGCATGGCTGCATGAGGCGAGCGGAGACTGGCTGGATCGAGTAAATGGGAGCCATCTTACCGCTGGAACAGGCACTCAGCGTCACCCACCAACACCTTCACCGTACTCCCAGAGTCCAGGAACTGGCCAGAGATCGTCAGCTGTGTCCCTCCGGAGGCAGGGCCTTTCCCAGGGACCACCTTACTGAAACTGGGGGCCTGGAGAACAACAACAAACACCTGTCACGTCAAACCTAGTGTCATCCAATGGTACAAGCCCACACAGACAAGAGAGTGTTCTCCGGTCCTCGATGCAGACACACACCCTGCCAAAACACATGTATAGACACATAATACATGTGCAGGACAAGTATTCATCAATACAAATAAATCTAGTTTCATAAATATGTAAGACTTGGAAGGTCAGTGTGAGCAGTGTCTTTGGTCATTCAGCATTCTCACTGCCTGTGGGAAGAAGCTGTTCCTCAGCCTGGTGGTGCTGGCTCTGATCCTCCTGGATCTCTTCTCCGATGGGAGTAGCTGAAAGGTGCAGGGTGGAAGGGGGGGTGGCGGTCCTTGACTGTATAATACTGGTGGGGACAGATCTGTCACTGTGTAATACCGGAGTACAGTACTGGCGGGGATGGGTCCGTCACTGTGTAGCACTGGGGTACAATACTAGTAGGGCAGGTCTGTCGCTGTGCAACACTGGGGTACAGTACTGGTGGGGATGGATCTGTCACTGTGTTACACTAGGGTACAGTACTGGTGGGAACGGGTCTGTCGCTGTGTAACACTGGGGTACAGTTCTGGTGGGGATGGGTGTGTCACTGTGTAACACCGGAGTACAGTACTGGTGGGGACGGGTCCATCACTGTGTAACATCGGGGTACAGTTCTGGTGGGGATGGGTCTGTCGCTGTGTAACACTGGGGTACAGAACTAGTGGGAATGGGTCCGTCACTGTGTAGCACTGGGGTACAGTACTGGTGGGGACGGGTTTGTCGCTGTGTAACACTGGGGTACAGTACTGGTGGGGATGAATCTGTCACTGTGTTACACTAGGGTACAGTACTGGTGGGGACGGGTCTGTCGCTGTGCAACACTGGGGTACAGTTCTGGTGGGGATGGGTTTGTCACTGTGTAACACCAGAGTACAGTACTGGTGGGGATGGGTCCATCACTGTGTAATATTGGGGTACAGTTCTGGTGGGGATGGGTCTGTCACTGTGTAACACCGGGGTACAGTACTGGTGGGGATGGGTCTGTCGCTGTGTAACACCAGAGTACAGTACTGGTGGGGATGGGTCCATCACTGTGTAATATTGGGGTACAGTTCTGGTGGGGATGGGTCTGTCACTGTGTAACACCGGGGTACAGTACTGGTGGGGATGGGTCTGTCGCTATGTAACATCGGGGTACAGTTCTGGTGGGGATGGGTCTGTCGCTATGTAACACTGGGGTACAGAACTAGTGGGGATGGGTCCGTCACTGTGTAATAGTGGGAGAGGGGGGGAAGGGAGAGCAGGAGAGGGAGGTGGGGGGAGAGGTGTGAGGAGAGAGGGATGAGGAGAGAGGGATGAGGAGAGAGGGATGAAGAGAGAGAAAGGTTCAGCTTGCCTGCCCTCACTCCCCCTTGAGCTGGACTCTGCACTCACCACAAACGTGAAGAGTTCCTGCGTTCGTGTCCTGTAGTTGGGGCTGCAATCACCAACACACAGCTCCACTGGACCCGGAACCGCGTGGGAGAATGCATCATCCATCTCACACACAATGCTGGGAAAGGTCAGGAGGGAGAGAGTGGAGTATATCAGGCAGAAATATAAACAGTGCTGATCCCTGACCCCCATCCGTGGCCTCTAACCCTGACATTGACCCAGAACTCTGCCTCCTGGCCCTGGGCACTGTCTGACATATCCTTGACGGTCGACTAAGGGAAATTAAGTTGAAATTGTAAAAGTAAACGTTCTCTGAAGTAACTCTAAACCTTTGGTGAAGATAGGAGATAATATCCAGCCTGTGGAGCGCCTTGGTCGGGCTTTGGTCGTAGAAGCAGTTTGATAATGTTGTGTGAAACAGCAATGACTTCGCCCTGGATGAAGAGTAGGTTGACACCACTCGCCGTTGGGGTGACTCTCTTAAAGTGTCTCCTTCTCCCTGCTTAGTAAAAGTCACACTGGTCAGAGGCTTTATCCGTAAACTTGGTAGGGGTGGGGATGTTAATTATCTATAAATGTTATTTTCGTCTTTTGGGTGGCTCCATGGAAGGGGAGGGACCTGCAGATGCTGCAGCAGTTAAATGTTTTTAAAGAATGTGACTGAAAATAAAGTAAAAAGCTTTAAGGTTTATATAATGTGAAGTTTGTTCAGTGTAAGGACAGTCAAGTATTTTGTCTTTTAAACTGTTTATTCTTACTGCAGGTGTACAAGCTGGGCATTGTAAGTCTCAAGCAATTGATCAATGCACTTATCCAGCATCAAGGTGCCAGGGGTTTCACTACATATCATGGATGCCACATTTTAAAATTATTACGATGTGACAATAACAGGAATATTTGAGCCTTGAAATTTTGTCTGCACAAGTACATTCTGAGGAAAGCATGGTTTGGATGGGGAGAGCCAATGTTCAGACTCAAAGTTCTGCTTTATCATCAGAGCACAGAACGTTGGGGATGTGCATGGAGGAGATGTGGCCTCCCTGCCTGCCTGGAAGGTGTGCACATGTCTGAAAGTTTTGCGGAGGTCACCACTGTCAGTCAAGGTTGGACTCCAGCCCCTGATTAGTGCACACCTTACCACTGACTAATTTAAAATCACTTCAGGTCATCAGGGCACAAGATTATCCCAGCACCTTCACTCCCATTGCCTGGTTGTCCCAGCCCCAGACACCGCTCCACACCAGGTGGCTGCCATGGGGCAGTGAGATAGGAATCATTGGGAGGACTGCGGATGCTGTCGGAAGGTGTTCATGACCCATCGCAGAGATCAGCGCTCGCAGGGAACTGGGTGCACGTGTAAGAGTGGAGTCCAACTGAAGTCTGAGCTTCATGTCCCATGTCGTCACATTAGTGAAACAGTGATCGATTACAGTTTAATTCTCCCCCGTTTCTCCTGTGTTACGTGTCCAGACCAGTCTCTCCGTGAACTCACCAAACCTGAAACGCTTTCCCAACACAACACACATGCAGCCCTGAGATTCCTTTAAAAAGGGGCTCGATTGTGCAACACAGAGAGGTGGGAAACTATGAAGTGCTCAAGCGAGGATTGAGCTTGTTGTTGAGGAGTCTGACAGTTAGTCCATTGACCTGCAGTCAAAGGAGAACTGATCGAGGGTGGTGCGAGGGTAATGGCTAGGGTCTGAGGTCGAGAAAGAATGAGGTGGTCAGGTTCAGAGAACCAAGAGCAGGTTGAACAGGTTCCTGTCCTGGTTACTGGGGAGTCGCTTAACCACACCTGACCCTGACAATGGTCCCACACTCACCGTTCAGCGACCACATATTGACTCGAGATGGGGGGAGCACTTCACACCAGCGATCCTCACGCCATAGGCTATCTCCCGGAACTGGAGGCCCAGGTTCTTCCCGTGGATGGTCACCCTGGTCCCACCTTCCTTCGGACCAGTCGACGGGTGAAACTGCAGCAGAGGGAAGGGAACTCAGAGGGGCTCAGATCAGCTCCTGCGTCCCGTCAGGGTTTTCTCGTGTAAACCTGGAGTCCCACCATCCCATCAAATAGGCCCAGGGTTCAGATCGTCCCATCACACACACCTGGGGTCAAACACAGAGGGAAGCTCCTCCGACCATTCCCATTACACACTCCCGGGTCAGACACAGAGGGAAGCTCCCTCTGCACCCATCCCATCACACACTTCCAGGGTCAGACACAGAGGGAAGCTCCCTCTGACCATTCCCATTACACACTCCCCGGGTCAGACACAGAGGGAAGCTCCCTCCGCACCATCCCATCACACAATTCCAGGGTCAGATACAGAGTGAAGATCCCGCCACACCGTCCCACCAAACACTCCCGGGATCAGATGCAGAGTGAAGCTCCCTCTGCACCATCCCATCACACACTCCCAGGGTCAGACACAGAGGGAAGCTCCTCCACACCGTCCGACCACACACTCCCGGGGTCAGATACAGAGTGAAGCACCTTCCGCACCGTCCCATCACACGCTCCCGGGGTCAGGCACGGAGTGAAGCTCCCCCACACCAACCCATCATAAAACTTCGGGGGTCAGACACATAGCGAAGATCCCTCCACACCATTCCATCACATATTCCCAGGATCGAACACAGAGTGAAGCTTCCTCTGCACCATTCCACCACCATACAGCCTACCTTGGAGACTTGAGGGTGGGTGCATCGGATGTTCCTGGCTCCCGGCGCCATCCAGTTGAAGTCAGGAGGAGCACAGTGTTGGCGAAGGCGACACCTTTTCTCCGGGACACACCATCCACAGGCAAAGCTCAGCTCAGCCTTCAAGCACACCCCACAGCTGTCCCTCTGCACTGAGCAGTTGTACAGCAGGGCTGGTGAGAGAAAGGACGGTGGCAGTGAGGAGAGAGGGGACGGGGGGAGAGAGGGGACGGGGGGAGAGAGGGGGACGGGGGGAGAGAGGGGGACGGGGGGGAGAGAGGGGGACGGGGGGGAGAGAGGGGGACGGGGGGAGAGAGGGGGACGGGGGGGAGAGAGGGGGACGGGGGGGAGAGAGGGGGACGGGGGGGAGAGAGGGGGACGGGGGGAGAGAGGGGGACGGGGGGGGAGAGAGGGGGACGGGGGGGAGAGAGGGGGACGGGGGGGAGAGAGGGGGACGGGGGGGAGAGAGGGGACGGGGGGGAGAGAGGGGGACGGGGGGAGAGAGGGGACGGGGGGAGAGAGGGGGACGGGGGGAGAGAGGGGGACGGGGGGGAGAGAGGGGGACGGGGGGGAGAGAGGGGGACGGGGGGGAGAGAGGGGGACGGGGGGGAGAGAGGGGGACGGGGGGAGAGAGGGGGACGGGGGGGAGAGAGGGGGACGGGGGGAGAGAGGGGGACGGGGGGGTGAGAGGGGGACGGGGGGGAGAGAGGGGGACGGGGGGAGAGAGGGGGACGGGGGGGAGAGAGGGGGACGGGGGGGAGAGAGGGGGACGGGGGGGAGAGAGGGGGACGGGGGGGAGAGAGGGGGACGGGGGGAGAGAGGGGGACGGGGGGGAGAGAGGGGGACGGGGGGGAGAGAGGGGGACGGGGGGGAGAGAGGGGGACGGGGGGGAGAGAGGGGGACGGGGGGGAGAGAGGGGACGGGGGAGAGAGGGGGACGGGGGGGAGAGAGGGGGACGGGGGGGAGAGAGGGGGACGGGGGGGAGAGAGGGGGACGGGGGGGAGAGAGGGGGACGGGGGGAGAGAGGGGGACGGGGGGGAGAGAGGGGACGGGGGGGAGAGAGGGGGACGGGGGGGAGAGAGGGGGACGGGGGGGAGAGAGGGGGACGGGGGGGAGAGGGGGACGGGGGGAGAGAGGGGGACGGGGGGGAGAGAGGGGGACGGGGGGGAGAGAGGGGGACGGGGGGGAGAGAGGGGACGGGGGGGAGAGAGGGGGACGGGGGGAGAGAGGGGGACGGGGGGGAGAGAGGGGGACGGGGGGAGAGAGGGGGACGGGGGGGAGAGAGGGGGACGGGGGGGAGAGAGGGGGACGGGGGGGAGAGAGGGGGACGGGGGGGAGAGAGGGGACGGGGGGGAGAGAGGGGGACGGGGGGGAGA
This sequence comes from Narcine bancroftii, assembly GCF_036971445.1. Lineage (NCBI taxonomy): Eukaryota > Metazoa > Chordata > Chondrichthyes > Torpediniformes > Narcinidae > Narcine > Narcine bancroftii. The sequence continues at coordinate 5,389 of NW_027212326.1, read as the reverse complement.
GGAGGGACGGGGGGGAGAGAGGGGGACGGGGGAGAGAGGGGACGGGGGGAGAGAGGGGACGGGGGGAGAGAGGGGGACGGGGGGGAGAGAGGGGGAGCGGGGGGGAGAGAGGGGGACGGGGGGAGAGAGGGGGACGGGGGGGAGAGAGGGGGACGGGGGGGAGAGAGGGGGACGGGGGGGGAGAGAGGGGGACGGGGGGGGAGAGAGGGGGACGGGGGGGAGAGAGGGGGACGGGGGGGAGAGAGGGGGACGGGGGGGGAGAGAGGGGGACGGGGGGGAGAGAGGGGGACGGGGGGAGAGAGGGGGACGGGGGGAGAGAGGGGGACGGGGGGGAGAGAGGGGGACGGGGGGGAGAGAGGGGGACGGGGGGGAGAGAGGGGGACGGGGGGAGAGAGGGGACGGGGGGGAGAGAGGGGGACGGGGGGAGACGGAGAGAGGGGGACGGGGGGGAGAGAGGGGGACGGGGGGAGAGAGGGGACGGGGGGGAGAGAGGGGGACGGGGGGAGAGAGGGGGACGGGGGGGAGAGAGGGGGACGGGGGGGAGAGGGGGACGGGAGGGGAGAGAGGGGGACGGGGGGGAGAGAGGGGGACGGGGGGGAGAGAGGGGGACGGGGGGGAGAGAGGGGGACGGGGGGGAGAGAGGGGGACGGGGGGGAGAGAGGGGGACGGGGGGGAGAGAGGGGGACGGGGGGGAGAGAGGGGGACGGGGGGGAGAGAGGGGGACGGGGGGGAGAGAGGGGGACGGGGGGAGAGAGGGGGACGGGGGGGAGAGAGGGGGACGGGGGGGAGAGAGGGGGACGGGGGGGAGAGAGGGGGACGGGGGGGAGAGGGGGACGGGGGGGAGAGAGGGGGACGGGGGGGAGAGAGGGGGACGGGGGGGAGAGAGGGGGACGGGGGGGAGAGAGGGGGACGGGGGGGAGAGAGGGGGACGGGGGGGAGAGAGGGGGACGGGGGGGAGAGAGGGGACGGGGGGAGAGAGGGGGACGGGGGGGAGAGAGGGGGACGGGGGGAGAGAGGGGACGGGGGGGAGAGAGGGGACGGGGGGAGAGAGGGGGACGGGGGGAGAGAGGGGGACGGGGGGGGAGAGAGGGGGACGGGGGGGAGAGAGGGGGACGGGGGGGAGAGAGGGGGACGGGGGGAGAGAGGGGACGGGGGGGAGAGAGGGGGACGGGGGGGAGAGAGGGGGACGGGGGGGAGAGAGGGGACGGGGAGAGAGGGGGACGGGGGGGAGAGAGGGGGACGGGGGGGAGAGAGGGGGACGGGGGGGAGAGAGGGGGACGGGGGGAGAGAGGGGGACGGGGGGAGAGAGGGGACGGGGGGAGAGAGGGGACGGGGGGGAGAGAGGGGGACGGGGGGGAGAGAGGGGGACGGGGGGGAGAGAGGGGACGGGGGGGAGAGAGGGGACGGGGGGGAGAGAGGGGACGGGGGGGAGAGAGGGGACGGGGGAGGGGCGGGAGAGAGGGGGACGGGGGGGAGAGAGGGACGGGGGAGAGAGGGGACGGGGGAGAGAGGGGACGGGGGGATGAGAGGGGGACGGGGGGAGAGAGGGGACGGGGGGAGAGAGGGGGACGGGGGAGAGAGGGACGGGGGAGAGAGGGGACGGGGGGAGAGAGGGGACGGGGGGAGAGAGGGGACGGGGGGAGAGAGGGGACGGGGGAGAGAGGGGACGGGGGGAGAGAGGGGACGGGGGGAGAGAGGGGACGGGGGGAGAGAGGGGACGGGGGGAGAGAGGGGACGGGGGGAGAGAGGGGACGGGGGAGAGAGAGGGACGGGGGGAGAGAGGGGACGGGGGGAGAGAGAGGGGACGGGGGGAGAGAGGGGACGGGGGAGAGAGGGGACGGGGGAGAGAGGGGACGGGGGGAGAGAGGGGACGGGGGGAGAGAGGGGACGGGGGAGAGGGGACGGGGAGAGAGGGGGACGGGGGGAGAGAGGGGACGGGGGGAGAGAGGGGACGGGGGGAGAGAGGGGACGGGGGAGGAGAGGGGACGGGGGAGAGAGGGGACGGGGGGAGAGAGGGGACGGGGGGAGAGAGGGACGGGGGGAGAGAGGGGACGGGGGAGAGAGGGACGGGGGGAGAGAGGGGACGGGGGGAGAGAGGGGACGGGGGGAGAGAGGGGACGGGGGGAGAGAGGGGACGGGGGGAGAGAGGGACGGGGGAGAGAGGGGACGGGGGAGAGAGGGACGGGGAGAGAGGGGACGGGGGGGAGAGAGGGGACGGGGGAGAGAGGGACGGGGGAGAGAGGGGACGGGGGAGAGAGGGACGGGGGGAGAGAGGGGACGGGGGGAGAGGGGACGGGGGGAGAGAGGGGACGGGGGAGAGAGGGGACGGGGGAGAGAGAGGGACGGGGGGAGAGAGGGGACGGGGGAGAGAGGGGACGGGGGAGAGAGGGGACGGGGGGAGAGAGGGGACGGGGGAGAGAGGGGACGGGGGAGAGAGGGGGACGGGGGGAGAGAGGGGACGGGGGGAGAGAGGGGACGGGGGGAGAGAGGGGACGGGGGGAGAGAGGGGACGGGGAGAGAGGGGACGGGGGGAGAGAGGGGGACGGGGGGAGAGAGGGGACGGGGGGAGAGAGGGGACGGGGGAGAGAGGGGACGGGGGGAGAGAGGGGACGGGGGGAGAGAGAGAGGGGACGGGGGGGAGAGAGGGGACGGGGGAGAGAGGGGGACGGGGGGAGAGAGGGGGACGGGGGGGAGAGAGGGGACGGGGGGAGAGAGGGGGACGGGGGGAGAGAGGGGACTGGGGGAGAGAGGGGGACGGGGGAGAGAGGGGACGGGGGAGAGAGGGGACGGGGGGAGAGAGGGGGACGGGGGGGAGAGAGGGGGACGGGGGGGAGAGAGGGGACGGGGGGAGAGAGGGGGACGGGGGGAGAGAGGGGACGGGGGGGAGAGAGGGGACGGGGGGAGAGAGGGGGACGGGGGGGAGAGAGGGGGACGGGGGGGAGAGAGGGGGACGGGGGGGAGAGAGGGGGACGGGGGGGAGAGAGGGGGACGGGGGGGAGAGAGAGGGGACGGGGGGGAGAGAGGGGGACGGGGGGAGAGAGGGGGACGGGGGGGAGAGAGGGGACGGGGGGGAGAGAGGGGGACGGGGGGAGAGAGGGGGACGGGGGGGAGAGAGGGGGACGGGGGGGAGAGAGGGGGACGGGGGGGAGAGAGAGGGGGACGGGGGGGAGAGAGGGTGACGGGGGGAGAGAGGGGGACGGGGGGGAGAGAGGGGGACGGGGGGAGAGAGGGGGACGGGGGGAGAGAGGGGGACGGGGGGAGAGAGGGGACGGGGGGAGAGAGGGGGACGGGGGGGAGAGAGGGGGACGGGGGGAGAGAGGGGGACGGGGGGAGAGAGGGGGACGGGGGGGAGAGAGGGGGACGGGGGGAGAGAGGGGGACGGGGGGGAGAGAGGGGGACGGGGAGGGCGGGAGAGAGGGGGACGGGGGGGAGAGAGGGGACGGGGGGGAGAGAGGGGACGGGGGGAGAGAGGGGACGGGGGGAGAGAGGGAGGGGGAGAGGGGGACGGGGGAGAGAGGGGGACGGGGGGAGAGAGGGGGACGGGGGGAGAGAGGGGACGGGGGGAGAGAGGGGGGACGGGCGGGGAGAGAGGGGACGGGGGGGAGAGAGGGGACGGGGGGAGAGAGGGGGACGGGGGGAGAGAGGGGGACGGGGGGAGGAGAGAGCGGGACGGGGGGGAGAGAGGGGGACGGGGGAGAGGACGAGAGGGGGACGGGGGGGAGAGAGGGGGACGGGGGGGAGAGAGGGGACGGGGGGAGAGAGAGGGGGACGGGGGGGAGAGAGGGGACGGGGGGGAGAGAGGGGGACGGGGGGAGAGAGGGGACGGGGGGAGAGAGGGGGACGGGGGGAGAGAGGGGGACGGGGGGGAGAGAGGGGGACGGGGGGAGAGAGGGGACGGGGGGGAGAGACGGGGACGGGGGGGAGAGAGGGGGACGGGGACGGGGAGAGAGGGGACGGGGGGGAGAGAGGGGACGGGGGGAGAGACGAGAGAGGGACGGGAGGGGGGAGAGAGGGGACGGGGGAGAGAGGGGACGGGGGAGAGAGGGGACGGGGGAGAGAGGGGACGGGGGGAGATGAGAGGGGACGGGGGGGAGAGAGGGGACGGGGGGAGAGAGGGGACGGGGGGAGAGAGGGGACGGGGGGAGAGAGGGGACGGGGGGAGAGAGGGGACGGGGGGAGAGAGGGGACGGGGGGAGAGAGGGGACGGGGGGAGAGAGGGGACGGGGGGAGAGAGGGGACGGGGGGAGAGAGGGGACGGGGGGAGAGAGGGGACGGGGGGAGAGAGCGGGACGGGGGGAGAGAGGGGACGGGGGGAGAGAGGGGACGGGGGGAGAGAGGGGACGGGGGGAGAGAGGGGACGGGGGAGAGAGGGACGGGGGGAGAGAGGGGACGGGGGAGAGAGGGGACGGGGGGAGAGAGGGGACGGGGGGAGAGAGGGGACGGGGGGAGAGAGGGGACGGGGGGAGAGAGGGGACGGGGGGAGAGAGGGGACGGGGGGAGAGAGGGACGGGGGGAGAGAGGGGACGGGGGAGAGAGGGGACGGGGGGAGAGAGGGGACGGGGGGAGAGAGGGGACGGGGGGAGAGAGGGGACGGGGGGAGAGAGGGGACGGGGGAGAGAGGGGACGGGGGAGAGAGGGACGGGGGAGAGAGGGGACGGGGGGAGAGAGGGGACGGGGGAGAGAGAGGGGACGGGGGGAGAGAGGGGACGGGGGGAGAGAGGGGGACGGGGGGAGAGAGGGGACGGGGGGGAGAGAGGGGGACGGGGGGAGAGAGGACGGGGGAGAGAGGGGACGGGGTGACGAGAGGGGACGGCGGGGAGAGAGGGGGACGGGGGGGAGATGAGGGGACGGGGGGAGAGAGGGGACGGGGGGAGAGAGGGACGGGGGGAGAGGGACGAGAGAGAGGGGACGGGGGAGAGAGGACGGGGGGAGAGAGGGGACGGGGGAGAGAGGGGACGGGGGGAGAGAGGGGACGGGGGAGAGAGGGGACGGGGGGAGAGAGGGGACGGGGGGAGAGAGGGGACGGGGGAGAGAGGGGACGGGGGGAGAGAGGGACGGGGGGAGAGAGGGGACGGTTGAGGGAGAGAGGGGGACGGGGGGAGAGAGGGGACGGGGATGGAGAGAGGGGACGGGGGGAGAGAGGGGACGGGGGGAGAGAGGGGCACGGGGGGAGAGAGGGGACGGGGGGAGAGAGGGGACGGGGGGAGAGAGGGGACGGGGGGAGAGAGGGGACGGGGGGAGAGAGGGGACGGGGTGAGACGAGGGGGGACGGGGGGAGAGAGGACGGGGGGAAAGAGAGGGGACGGGGGAAGAGGGGACGGGGGGGAGAGAGGGACGGGGGGAGTAGAGGGACGGGGGAGAGAGAGGGGACGGGGGGAGAGAGGGGAAA
>NW_027212325.1:7500-17500 GCF_036971445.1 Narcine bancroftii | reverse complement strand
AGGGAACCGGGCGAGGACCGTGCCCACACCTCAGCCACGCGTGCCAGGGTTGACGTTTGTACCATCTGAGGCCGCGGGATCAGTTGAGGCCCACCCAGTCGCACGTCCTGCGAAGGAACCAAGCAGTACTTGCCCACCTCAGCCACGCACGCCCAACGGTTTAGAAGTTTGGACCGATGAAGGCCGCGGGATCGGTTGAGGCTTACCTGGTGTAGCCCTTCCGTTCGAAGCAACTGAGCAGTGGATGCCCACCTCAGCCACGCGCGCCAGGGTTGACGTTTGTACCATCTGAGGCCGCGGGATCGGTTGAGGCTTGCCCGGTTAACCCTGCGTTCGAAGACGCCACCACCGCCGACGTGACGCCCGTCTATGATCAACGGGACCACGCAGGGGGAGAGGGTTGAGTAAAGTGAAGCGAGTGAGCGTACATTGGCAGCAGCCCCGTGCCGTCCAGGTGGCTCAAACAGACTGACACGGTCGTCGCGCTCACCGACGCAGAGAGACACGCGAGAGACCCCAGCGGCCTTCTGCACCTGCACACGCCTGTCCGCCCGCCGGCGTGGCAGCTTGCCCGCTCTCTGCACTCTGCCCAGCCCCGGTCGCCTGCCGAGGGGGATTGGAAAACGGCCGTGCACGTGGTCTCCCCTGCCGACCTAGGGAGCCCTGTGCCGGTTTCAGCTCGTGACACTTCTTTGGTGTGTGTGGTCAGACTCTTTTTCGCCTCCAGCTCGGCAGGCAGCGCACGCGCCCTGGGCCCACGTACGCACCGGTCTGCCACCCTCGCGGGGTGCGAGGTTTGTTTGCTTGAGAAGCCCTCTCTCTTGGCCAGCGAGACCCCGGAGGTCATCTCGCCCCGTCCTTGGTTAGGCCATGATCCAACACCTGGAGCGTCCGGGCTCCGCAAACTCCCGAGGCCCACAGAGATTCGGCGGTGGGTGGAACGCCCTGAGGCCGGCCGAAGGAACCACCGCCGGGCGCACAAAGTACCTCCCTCCTCCCTGAGGTGCTCTGCCGCCAAACAAAACCCATGCAGGGGCTACTCCAAAGACGGATCTCCAGCCGCAAGACCGTCAACTGCTGCGGAGGAAGATCCCAGTCACCCCCTCGTCTGAACCGTCAATTGCTGCGGAGAAGGTCTCTTCCCAAACTGGTGGGGGGGATAAAAGCCCTGGTCGTGTTCCCTCTGAGCAGTTAGGGGTAACCGACAGAGGGCCGCGTGGTGGAGTCTGTCCCAAGCCTGAAACACCAGCGTCTCCGCTGGGCCGCCGGGCCTCTCCATACGGCACGAACACGACAAGCACGATCGATCCAGGAACGACGATTTCAGGACAACTCAGACGAATGAGAGCATGGTATATTTTAGCCCGAAGCCTCGCCCTTCTTTCATAGCTTCCGAGCATGTACACTTGGCCCTTCTTGCCCAAACTCTTGACGGTGCTGCCTTCCCGTCTATTTTAGTGCCTTCAACCTTAAGTATTATATTGCCTTCGAGCCCATTGTGGCACCACTTAAGGACAATGCACGAAGTGACCAACATACCAAAACTTTTTCTAAGTGTCTCTGAAAAACGTGTTCCCGAAAATCTCCGGGCACTCCGCCAATCCCCCCGTACAGAAAATGCAATTTTCGATTCGGCGGGGTAGCTCGCGGAGGGTCGACCGCGGATGCTGCATCTCAGCCCGGGTTCACGTCGAAAATCGGACCCTCAACAGAGCCTCCAGCGGCAACTCGTGAACCATGACCGGGAGTGCCCGTACCAGAAATGCAAATGCGACGTCGGCGGGCGACCGCGCGGAGGTCCCACCGGCCGAAGTCTCGTGAGGCCGGCCTGAGCCATCCGATGTTAACTTCATGGACTTCCGTGGGGAACTTGTTAACTGGCGGGCTGGCAGGAGCAAGCCATTGCCAAGCGGGCTGACTGTCGGAAGCATGACCGTCAGTTGAGCACTGTGGCCGGTAAGACACCCTTGAATCCGATACGATCGGGACTTCCGCGACCGGACTTAGGTTTCTTTTAGGACTTTGCCATTCTTGCGGGGAAAAGGGAAACACCGGAGCTCCCCGAGTTCACGAGCCGACCAAGAAGAGGTGCCACGGGGCTCCCACGAAGCGGTCGTGGTCGGCCCCTGGCCACCGGTCACCGAGTTCAAAACACGGCCCCTGTAATCTCCGGAGAGTCCGCCAATCCCCCCGTGCAGAAATTGCAAGTTGATGATCGGCGGATCGGACTCCGGAGGTCCTACCGAAAAGGGAGCGACCTGGTCGGCCGCTCGCCGCGGATCCTACCCCATCGGACTTCCGGGCAACCCAGAATCTCAAACCGGCGGAGGGCAAATCGTTCAGCAGAGTGCCAAGCCTCCACTGGCGGCAAGGGCCCCTCTCTGCCCCGCCGGAGGGGAGAGGGCAGACACCGGAGCTCCCCCGAATCGGTCGTAGTCGGCCCCTGGCCACCGGTCACCGAGTTCAAAACACGGCACCTGAAATCTCCGGAGAGTCCGCCAATCCCCCCGTGCAGAAAATGCAAGTTGATGATCGGCGGCTCGGGATCCGGAGGTCCTACCGAAAAGGGAGCGACCTGGTCGGCCGCACGCCGCGGATCCGACCCCATCGGACTTCCGGGCAACCCAGAATCTCAAGCCGGCGGAGGGCAAATCGTTCAGCAGAGTGCCAAGCCTCCACTTGCGGCAAGGGCCACTCTCTGCCCCGCCGGAGGGGAGAGGGCAGACACCGGAGCTCCCCCGAATCGGTCGTAGTCGGCCCCTGGCCAACGGTCACCGAGTTCAAAACACGGCACCTGAAATCTCCGGAGAGTCCGCCAATCCCCCCGTGCAGAAAATGCAAGTTGATGATCGGCGGCTCTGGATCCGGAGGTCCTACCGAAAAGGGAGCGACCTGGTCGGCCGCACGCCGCGGATCCAACCCCATCCGACTTCCGGGCAACCCAGAATCTCAACCGGGCGGAGGGCAAATCGTTCAGCTGAGTGCCAAGACTCAACTGGCGGCGAGGCTGACTCTCTGACCTAACGGCAGGGAGAGGGCAGACACCGCAGCTCTCCCGAAGCGGTCGTGGTCGGCCCCTGGCCACCGGTCACCGAGTTCAAAACACGGCACCTGAAATCTCCGGAGAGTCCGCCAATCCCCCCGTGCAGAAAATGCAAGTTGATGATCGGCGGCACGGGCTCCGGAAGTCCTACCGAAAAGGGAGCGACCTGGTCGGCCGAACTCCGTGGATCCGACCCCATACGACTTCCAGTCTCTTCGTTAATAACCATACCGGACAACTCGTAAACCAAACTCAGCTACGAACGGCAATTAGTTAAGCAGAAGGGCCGAGCAACTCGTCAACCAAACGGACGTGGGGAAACTCGTGAACCAAGCAGACGTGGGGCAACTCGTGAACCAGACGGCCAGGGAACTCGTGAATCAAGCTTTCCTGGAGCAATTCGTAAACCAAGCTGACCTACGAACGGCAATTAGTTAAGCAGAAGGGCCGGGCAACTCGTCAACCAAACGGACGTGGGGCAACTCGTGAACCAAGCAGACGTGGGGCAACTCGTGAACCAGACGGCCAGGGAACTCGTGAATCAAGATTTCGTGGAGCAACTCGTAAACCAAGCTAACCTACGAACGGCAATGCACCAGAAGGACTGGGCAACTCATGAACCAAATGGACGTGGGGCAATTCGTGAACCAGGCAGACGTGGGGCAACTCGTGAACCAGACGGACAGGCAACTCGTGAATCAAGCTTTCGTGGGCCAACTCGTAAACCAAGCTGACCTACGAACGGCAATTAGTTAAGCAGAAGGGCCGGGCAACTCGTCAACCAAACGAACGTGGGGCAACTCGTGAACCAAGCAGACGTGGGGCAACTCGTGAACCAGACGGCCAGGGAACTCGTGAATCAAGCTTTCCTGGAGCAATTCGTAAACCAAGCAGACGTACGAACGGCAATGCACCTGAAGGACTGGGCAACTCATGAACCAAATGGACGTGGGGCAATTCGTGAACCAGGCAGACGTGGGGCAACTCGTGAACCAGACGGACAGGCAACTCGTGAATCAAGCTTTCGTGGGCCAACTCGTAAACCAAGCTGACCTACGAACGGCAATGCACCAGAAGGACTGGGCAACTCATGAACCAAACGGACGTGGGGCAATTCGTGAACCAGGCAGACGTGGGGCAACTCGTGAACCAGTCGGACAGGCAACTCGTGAACCAAGCAGACGTGGGGCAACCCGTAAACCAAGCTGACCTACGAACGGCAATTAGTTAAGCAGAAGTGCCGGGCAACTCGTCAACCAAATGGACGTGGAGCAATTAGTGAAGCAAGCAGACCTGGGGCAACTCGTGAACCAGACGGACAGGCAACTCGTGCATCAAGCTTTGGTGGGGCAACCCGTAAACCAAGCTGACCTACGAACGGCAATTAGTTAAGCAGAAGTGCCGGGCAACTCGTCAACCAAATGGACGTGGAGCAATTAGTGAAGCAAGCAGACCTGGGGCAACTCGTGAACCAGACGGACAGGCAACTCGTGAATCAAGCTTTCGTGGAGCAACTCGTAAACCAAGCTGACCTACGAACGGCAATGCACCAGAAGGACTGGGCAACTCATGAACCAAATGGTCGAGAGGCAATTCGTGAACCAGGCAGACCTGGGGCAACTCGTGAACCAGACGGACAGGCAACTCGTGAATCAAGCTGTTGTGGGGCAATTCGTGAACCAGGCAGACGTGGGGCAACTCGTCAACCAGACGGACAGGCAACTCGTGAATCAAGCTTTCGTGGGCCAACTCGTAAACCAAGCTGACCTACGAACGGCAATTAGTTAAGCAGAAGGGCCGGACAACTCGTCAACCAAACGGACGTGGGGCAACTCGTGAACCAAGCAGACGTGGGGCAACTCGTGAACCAGACATCCAGGCAACTCGTGCATCAAGCATTGGTGGGGCAACCCGTAAACCAAGCTGACCTACGAACGGCAATTAGTTAAGCAGAAGTGCCGGGCAACTCGTCAACCAAATGGACGTGGAGCAATTAGTGAAGCAAGCAGACCTGGGGCAACTCGTGAACCAGACGGACAGGCAACTCGTGAATCAATCTTTCGTGGAGCAACTCGTAAACCAAGCTGACCTACGAACGTCAATGCACCAGAAGGACTGGACAACTCATGAACCAAATGGTCGAGAGGCAATTCGTGAACCAGGCAGACCTGGGGCAACTCGTGAACCAGACGGACAGGCAACTCGTGAATCAAGCTGTTGTGGGGCAATTCGTGAACCAGGCAGACGTGGGGCAACTCGTCAACCAGACGGACAGGCAACTCGTGAATCAAGCTTTCGTGGGCCAACTCGTAAACCAAGCTGACCTACGAACGGCAATTAGTTAAGCAGAAGGGCCGGACAACTCGTCAACCAAACGGACGTGGGGCAACTCGTGAACCAAGCAGACGTGGGGCAACTCGTGAACCAGACATCCAGGTAACTCGTGAATCAAGCTTTCGTGGAGCAACTCGTAAACCAAGCTAACCTACGAGCGGCAATGCACCAGAAGGACTGGGCAACTCATGAACCAAACGGACGTGGGGCAATTCGTGAACCAGGCAGACGTGGGGCAACTCGTGAACCAGTCGGACAGGCAACTCGTGAACCAGACGGATAGGCAACTCGTGAATCAAGCTTTCGTGGGGCAACCCATAAACCAAGCTGACCTACGAACGGCAATTAGTTAAGCAGAAGTGCCGGGCAACTCGTCAACCAAACGGACGTGGGGCAACTCGTGAACCAAGCAGACGTGGGGCAACTCGTGAACCAGACGGCCAGGGAACTCGTGAATCAAGCTTTCGTGGAGCAACTCGTAAACCAAGCTGACCTACGAACGGCAATGCACCAGAAGGACTGGGCAACTCGTGAACCAAACGGACGTGGGGCAATTCGTGAACCAGGCAGACGTGGGGCAACTCGTGAACCAGACGGACAGGCAACTCGTGAATCAAGCTTTCGTGGGGCAACCCGTAAACCAAGCTGACCTACGAACGGCAATTAGTTAAGCAGAAGTGCCGGGCAACTCGTCAACCAAATGGACGTGGAGCAATTAGTGAAGCAAGCAGACCTGGGGCAACTCGTGAACCAGACGGCCAGGGAACTCGTGAATCAAGCTTTCGTGGAGCAACTCGTAAACCAAGCTGACCTACGAACGGCAATGCACCAGAAGGACTGGGCAACTCATGAACCAAACGGACGTGGGGCAATTCGTGAACCAGGCAGACCTGGGGATACTCGTGAACCAGTCGGACAGGCAACTCGTGAACCAAGCAGACGTGGGGCAACTCGTGAACCAGACGGCCAGGGAACTCGTCAATCAAGCTTTCCTGGAGCAACTCGTAAACCAAGCTGACCTACGAACGGCAATTAGTTAAGCAGAAGGGCCGGGCAACTCGTCAACCAAATGGACGTGGGGCAATTCGTGAACCAAGCAGACGTGGGGCAACTCGTGAACCAGACGGCCAGGGAACTCGTGAATCAAGCTTTCGTGGAGCAACTCGTAAACCAAGCTGACGTACGAACGGCAATTCACCAGAAGGACTGGGCAACTCATGAACCAAATGGACGTGGGGCAATTCGTGAACCAGGCAGTCGTGGGGCAACTCGTGAACCAGACGGACAGGCAACTCGTGAATCAAGCTTTCGTGGGCCAACTCGTAAACCAAGCTGACCTACGAACGGCAATTAGTTAAGCAGAAGTGCCGGGCAACTCGTCCACCAAATGGACGTGGAGCAATTAGTGAAGCAAGCAGACCTGGGGCAACTCCTGAACCAGACGGCCAGGGAACTCGTGAATCAAGCTTTCGTGGAGCAACTCGTAAACCAAGCTGACCTACGAACGGCAATGCACCAGAAGGACTGGGCAACTCATGAACCAAATGGTCGAGAGGCAATTCGTGAACCAGGCAGACCTGGGGCAACTCGTGAACCAGACGGACAGGCAACTCGTGAATCAAGCTGTTGTGGGGCAATTCGTGAACCAGGCAGACGTGGGGCAACTCGTCAACCAGACGGACAGGCAACTCGTGAATCAAGCTTTCGTGGGCCAACTCGTAAACCAAGCTGACCTACGAACGGCAATTAGTTAAGCAGAAGGGCCGGGCAACTCGTGAACCAAGCAGACGTGGGGCAACTCGTGAACCAGACATCCAGGGAACTCGTGAATCAAGCTTTCGTGGAGCAACTCGTAAACCAAGCTAACCTACGAGCGGCAATGCACCAGAAGGACTGGGCAACTCATGACCAAACGGACGTGGGGCAATTCGTGAACCAGGCAGACGTGGGGCAACTCGTGAACCAGTCGGACAGGCAACTCGTGAACCAGACGGATAGGCAACTCGTGAATCAAGCTTTCGTGGGGCAACCCATAAACCAAGCTGACCTACGAACGGCAATTAGTTAAGCAGAAGTGCCGGCAACTCGTCAACCAAACGGACGTGGGGCAACTCGTGAACCAAGCAGACGTGGGGCAACTCGTGAACCAGACGGCCAGGGAACTCGTGAATCAAGCTTTCGTGGAGCAACTCGTAAACCAAGCTGACCTACGAACGGCAATGCACAGAAGGACTGGGCAACTCGTGAACCAAAACGACGTGGGGCAATTCGTGAACCAGGCAGACGTGGGGCAACTCGTGAACAGACGGACAGGCAACTCGTGAATCAAGCTTTTCGTGGGGCAACCCGTAAACCAAGCTGACCTACGAACGGCAATTAGTTAAGCAGAAGTGCCGGGCAACTCGTCAACCAAATGGACGTGGAGCAAGTAGTGAAGCAAGCAGACCTGGGGCAACTCGTGAACCAGACGGCCAGGGAACTCGTGAATCAAGCTTTCGTGGAGCAACTCGTAAACCAAGCTGACCTACGAACGGCAATGCACCAGAAGGACTGGGCAACTCATGAACCAAACGGACGTGGGGCAATTCGTGAACCAGGCAGACCTGGGGATACTCGTGAACCAGTCGGACAGGCAACTCGTGAACCAAGCAGACGTGGGGCAACTCGTGAACCAGACGGCCAGGGAACTCGTCAATCAAGCTTTCCTGGAGCAACTCGTAAACCAAGCTGACCTACGAACGGCAATTAGTTAAGCAGAAGGGCCGGGCAACTCGTCAACCAAATGGACGTGGGGCAATTCGTGAACCAAGCAGACGTGGGGCAACTCGTGAACAGACGGCCAGGGAACTCGTGAATCAAGCTTTCGTGGAGCAACTCGTAAACCAAGCTGACGTACGAACGGCAATTCACCAGAAGGACTGGGCAACTCATGAACCAAATGGACGTGGGGCAATTCGTGAACCAGGCAGTCGTGGGGCAACTCGTGAACCAGACGGACAGGCAACTCGTGAATCAAGCTTTCGTGGGCCAACTCGTAAACCAAGCTGACCTACGAATCGGCAATTAGTTAAGCAGAAGTGCCGGGCAACTCGTCCACCAAATGGACGTGGAGCAATTAGTGAAGCAAGCAGACCTGGGGCAACTCCTGAACCAGACGGCCAGGGAACTCGTGAATCAAGCTTTCGTGGAGCAACTCGTAAACCAAGCTGACCTACGAACGGCAATGCACCAGAAGGACTGGGCAACTCATGAACCAAACGGACGTGGGGCAATTCGTGAACCAGGCAGACGTGGGGCAACTCGTGAACCAGTCGGACAGGCAACTCGTGAACCAGACGGCCAGGGAACTCGTGAATCAAGCTTCGTGCAGCAACTCGTAAACCAAGCTGACCTACGAACGCAATGCACCAGAAGGACTGGGCAACTCATGAACCAAACGGACGTGGGGCAATTCGTGAACCAGGCAGACGTGGGCAACTCGTGAACCAGACGGACAGGCAACTCGTGAATCAAGCTTTCGTGGGGCAACCCGAAACCAAGCTGACTTACGAACGGCAATTAGTTAAGCAGAAGTGCCGGGCAACTCGTCAACCAAATGGACGTGGAGCAATTAGTGAAGCAAGCAGACCTGGGGCAACTCGTGAACCAGACGGCCAGGGAACTCGTGAATCAAGCTTTCGTGGAGCAACTCGTAACCAGCTGACCTACGAACGGCAATGCACCAGAAGGACTGGGCAACTCATGAACCAAACGGACGTGGGGCAATTCGTGAACCAGGCAGACCTGGGATACTCGTGAACCAGTCGGACAGGCAACTCGTGAACCAAGCAGACGTGGGGCAACTCGTGAACCAGACGGCCAGGGAACTCGTCAATCAAGCTTTCCTCGAGCAACTCGTAAACCAAGCTGACCTACGAACGGCAATTAGTTAAGCAGAAGGGCCGGGCAACTCGTCAACCAAATGACGTGGGGGCAATTCGTGAACCAAGCAGACGTGGGCAACTCGTGAACCAGACGGCCAGGGAACTCGTGAATCAAGCTTTCGTGGAGCAACTCGTAAACCAAGCTGACGTACGAACGGCAATTCACCAGAAGGACTGGGCAACTCATGACCCAAATGGACGTGGGGCAATTCGTGAACCAGGCAGACGTGGGGCAACTCGTGAACCAGACGGGACAGGCAACTCGTGAATCAAGCTTTCGTGGGCCAACTCGTAAACCAAGCTGACCTACGAACGGCAATTAGTTAAGCAGAAGTGCCGGGCAACTCGTCCACCAAATGGACGTGGAGCAATTAGTGAAGCAAGCAGACCTGGGGCAACTCCTGAACCAGACGGCCAGGGAACTCGTGAATCAAGCTTTCGTGGAGCAACTCGTAAACCAAGCTGACCTACGAACGGCAATGCACCAGAAGGACTGGGCAACTCATGAACCAAACGGACGTGGGGCAATTCGTGAACCAGGCAGACGTGGGGCAACTCGTGAACCAGTCGGACAGGCAACTCGTGAACCAAGCAGACGTGGGGCAACCCGTAAACCAAGCTGACCTACGACGGCAATTAGTTAAGCAGAAGTGCCGGGCAACTCGTCAACCAAATGGACGTGGAGCAATTAGTGAAGCAA